>NC_134929.1:2953818-3196948 GCF_051020765.1 Lasioglossum baleicum | reverse complement strand
ATAGGGAGGGGGCGATATTATTACTGTAATTGTTTTCTTTTTAATAAATACGAGTTAATTGTATGAGTAGGAGGACGAGGCGGAGGAGGAGGATTGGTTTTAAATAAAAAATAAGATCTTTCTTATAATTTTTTTATTTGATAAATTATGAAACAGCTAACGAATGAACAGTGCGAGGCACTTATCAACGCAGCGCATTGCAACATTTGTGAAAAACCATGTGAGGAAAAGGATATACGGGTGCGCGATCATTGTCATCTAACAGGACGATATAGAGGCCCCACGCATCAAGATTGCAATTTAAATTACAAAAATTCGTTTTGCATTCCCATAGTTTTCCACAATTTATCCGGGTACGATTCACATTTCATTATCGAAGAAATAGCGAATGCGTTTGAAGGTAGTGTCAACGTATTACCAATAACTAAAGAAAAGTATATTTCATTTACAAAAATGTTGAAGATCAGCAATCAGATTCGCGTAATTGTATTAAATTACGATTCATCGATTCGTACAAAAATGTTTGAACACAAGTCTCGACAAATTAGCATCTTTCCTCGACACAAACAAATTGACAATTTTACGCGTTCCGAATTTCAAAATCTTTCCATAGAAAATTTCATGTTGTTGACGCGAAAGGGTGTCTCTTTTATCTCGATTGCGTAGATAAATTAGACGATCTTTGTTTGCGAGTCATTTTACAGTTCGTTGACAGGCGAAACCGTATCCGAACGTGATCATTAGACTGCGGATCTTTATGAAAAATAAAAATTGTCTTCATAAATTGCTCAACATAGGAGCCAAATAGAAATATAATTTTTTCTCTAATGATATTAATTAGCTGAAACGAGTACATTGATATTTTTAAATCCTGTTAACCTGTCCACTGCTTTAAATTGCACATATTCATTTTTGCCATAAATGTATAAAATCCGCAGTCTAGTGATTATGTGCATGCCGAGAATGTGTGGAAGCGTTTCAACACAAAAAGTTTGGGTGAATACAGCGATCTGTATTTGAAAGCTGATGTTTTGTTACTGGCTGATGTTTTTGAAAATTTTCATAAAAACTTGCATTAAGAGCTACAGTTTAGATCCACCATATTATTACACTTTACCAGGTTTCACGTGGGATGTTATGCTAAAACATATAAAATTAGGTTTGAATTATTAACACAGTGGGCGGGATCGAGAAATTTAGTGACATTTCACGAAAGAGTCGACTCTCTCTCTCTCTCTCTCTCTCTCTCTTTCTCATATCGATTTCTAATAAATTTATATTGCCTCCTAAATGTCCATCAACATCGAAGCTGAAAAAATTAATGTTCGTTCACAAAAACTGTAGTTAATATAAATTCACAAAGATAGACATTTTGGGATGCAGTATTTTTCAGCCAAAAAAATTGCTTCTTTTCATCGAGGTGTCCTGATTACCCTATTTAATATTTATTCTGGGTCTTTTGTGTAAATGAAAAACAGTCCTTTGCGGTAACAATTAACGCCGTTAGTTGAGGATGGTTGCTCGCAATGTATTAAAAATTAATATTTAATGAAATTAATAAAATCTATATACTTTCTTAGAATTTGCAAGGTGTATTTTTTAGAGGACCTAACTGGACCTAATCGTATAAACAGATCATTTTCATTAGACCTTCCTCTACATATCCCCACAAAAAAATCATATCCGAACCGATCCGATCTTGGAAATTATGATTGTTTAAAGTTATCGGGGACGTCTCACCTGACGCATAGCAACTCACATACATTAAATACCATCCAAATATGAATATTTTTGCAATTGCATTAAAAGTTCGTACCTACCTAAAACAAGTATGTAATTTTTAACAATAATATAGTTAATCTATTAATTTTATTGTTAAAAACATAACGAACGGTAATAATATAACTGGACTAAGAGTTTCATAGTTTTCCTTAGTGAGTATCACTGTTTTTGGGTAAGTATATCTGTCAATTTATCTATGCAGATAAAGCAGTATGTTAATTAGATTACATTTTATATCTGACAATATTTGTTTGTTCAAGATTCGAATTGTGAATTTGCCGGTCGGCACGCCAACCGTCGAGCCCCGTTCGCTCTGCTCTTTTTTCAACCCTGTTTAGAGTCGCGTAGCGATCATGCGTAACCGTAGCGCGAGGCTACGGTGTGTTTGTCAGCTCCCATCACCGGCAAATCTCCACTATTCGAATCTTGAACCGTCGTCTTCCCGGATCACGCGATCGATCCGGAACCAATCGCGTGCGACCCCGCCTGCCGTTTCGGCGAATATTTAAAGGCTCTCCCTTGGCGGAGCGAGCCTCTTCCCATCAGTTCTTCGAGTTAAGACAATCGGTCAAGTAACACAGTCTCATTTTTATCTACGTTGTTTGTTCGCGACGATCACCGCACTTTCTGGAACTATCCATTCGCCAATTCTTTCGAGTCGCAGACGATTCGGTTTGTTCGCGTCGCGATCCGGGATTCTTCCCGCGCCAAGATCTCCGACGAACGCGTGAAGATCTCCGTCCGCGGCGGCCCTTGTCAAGGTTCGCACAAGATCTCCGTCGCGCTCCAAGGCAGACCCTCGCACGCGCAAGAATTCCGTAGTTTCGATCCAGTCGGCGACTCCAGTTTGAAATAAAGTGCAGTGTGAACTCCACTCTGAAACTAATATCTCTCCCTCATTCTCACGATCCTTTTCATTGCCGTCCTCGCG
The DNA here is from genome assembly GCF_051020765.1 of Lasioglossum baleicum. NCBI lineage: Eukaryota > Metazoa > Arthropoda > Insecta > Hymenoptera > Halictidae > Lasioglossum > Lasioglossum baleicum. The sequence continues at coordinate 3,194,235 of NC_134929.1, read as the reverse complement.
CGCTCATTACTGAGCGGTTCCAGCGTCAGGCGCCTCCGACCGTCGGTCGACGCCGAACATTGTTGAATATAATAATTTTAATCTCAGTTTTTATGCCTGCAGATATCCAGAAGCTGCAGATTTAATAATTAATTAAACTAAACAAATTGACCAAAAGCTTACCTGTGAACATCAATTTAGAAACGTTTTGCTAAGATTAATTGGCTTATCTTTTATATTTGTTATATTTTTGTTCATATTTTCATCTTTTATAAACACATTACACATACATGAAATAATACGAAATAACAAAGGTTGTAATATATAGAATGAACATGATCTTAAAACAATTAAATTGAAAAAATTATTTATAATTATTATAAAAAATATCTTTTGACACGCTTGTGAGGCGTTTTTACCTCCTCGAATTTATATTTTACGCATTCTATAAAACATTACATGTATGAAATGTAAATATAAAATACATGTTTAGTAAGAGTAAAAAATAGTTTGGGAGATTATACTTAAACAATTTTATTTTAATACAAAAAATCAATGAAAATTAATTAACAATTATTGTTTAACAAAATAGAAAAAATTTTATTTGTTAACAGTTAAGATTGACTATTTTTTAAATGAATTTTAGTGCAAATTTCATCCCGATATCTCTTATGGTTTTAGAGTTATAACAAAATGTCACTAAATTTCTCGATCCAGCCCACTGTGAGTCACCATGACTCCGCGAATACATAGGATTAAATACCCTGTTTAGAACAAATGCCACTAACGTTCTTGAAAAGAAATTTTGTACAAATTGATGAACAACGCGGTATTCGGTAAAACTATGGAAAAATGTTCGGAATCATGTAGACGTAAACCTCGTGACACGTTGGGGATGGGCTACATGGTGCAGAGGCAATGATCGCGAAACCAAATTTTCCATAAACGCTATGCATTTCCCGAAAACTTTTTTTCAAGAAACCAATCTATGTGGGTATGTGCATATTAGATATATCCAAAACCTGCTTGTACGGATTTGATCATGAGTACATGGTTCCTCGATATGGTAAAACCTGTAAGGTAATGTACACAGACACCGACAGCATAATTTATCATATTATGTGTGAGGTCATTTATGAAACCATGAGACGCGATATTAACTGTTTCGACACAAGTGATTATCGATAGAGAATAGGTATAATTTCCTACTTGTAAATAAAAAGGTTCCCGGCTTGATGAAAGACGAGAACAATGGGATGATAATGATGAAATTTGTCGGACTGAGAGCAAAAATGTACACATTGCGTGTAGATGGAAAATCTGATACAAAAAAAGCAAAAGGTGTAAAGTCTAACGTTGTAAGGACAACAATATCGTTTGATGATTACATGGGATGTTTGCAAGATGAAATTGCTATGAGTCGTACACAGACATCCATACGATCGAAATTGCACAAAGTTTTCGACGATCAGCTGGAGAACTTCGGAATAAGCTTCCAGGACAATATTAAGAAATTACGTGTAAAAGAAACGCGTCGACCAATCTTGAGAGAGAGATCCATGGATATGATGTTCAACCGTCATATTGCATACTGTACATGCGCTATAGCTGTACCTGTACATGCACTATACCTGTACATGCGCTATACCTGTACCTGTACCTGTACCTGTCTATAGCTGTTCCCGTACCTGTCTGTAGCTGTTCCTGTACCTGTTCATACCTGTCTGTAGCTGTTCCTGTACCTGTCCATACCTGTCTGTAGCTGTTCATGTACCTGTCTATACCTGCCTGTAGCTGTTCCTGTACCCGTCTGTACCTGTCTGTACTTGTCTGTAGCTGTACCCGTACCTGTTCCTGTACCTGTCTGTACCTGTCTATAGCTGTCCATAGCTGTACCTGTACCTGTACCTGTACCTGTATTATCGATATTAAGTAGCATCCATCGAGTCATATCAAGTTACCAAAAAATCATCAACCTTGAGTCGGTTCTCCTTATCTTTATCTTTTCAAATGCATGTAGGATCGTGTCCGAACGGAAACACGTTCGAACTTCGCTCAACACGTGTGGTCCACAACCGCTTGTGGTGACGTCACTTCCCGCGAGTTGATGTGGAAGTTACATTCTCGTACCCCTCCCCTTTTGGTTTCTTTTTTTATTTTTATGGGGGGGGGGGTACGAGAATGTAACTTCCACATCAACTCGCGGGAAGTGACGTCACCACAAGCGGTTGTGGACCACACGTGTTGAGCGAAGTTCGAACGTGTTTCCGTTCGGACACGATCCTACATGCATTTGAAAAGATAAAGATAAGGAGAACCGACTCAAGGTTGATGATTTTTTGGTAACTTGATATGACTCGATGGATGCTACTTAATATCGATAATACAGGTACAGGTACAGGTACAGGTACAGCTATGGACAGCTATAGACAGGTACAGACAGGTACAGGAACAGGTACGGGTACAGCTACAGACAAGTACAGACAGGTACAGACGGGTACAGGAACAGCTACAGGCAGGTATAGACAGGTACATGAACAGCTACAGACAGGTATGGACAGGTACAGGAACAGCTACAGACAGGTATGAACAGGTACAGGAACAGCTACAGACAGGTACGGGAACAGCTATAGACAGGTACAGGTACAGGTACAGGTATAGCGCATGTACAGGTATAGTGCATGTACAGGTACAGCTATAGCGCATGTACAGTATGCAATATGACGGTTGAACATCATATCCATGGATCTCTCTCTCAAGATTGGTCGACGCGTTTCTTTTACACGTAATTTCTTAATATTGTCCTGGAAGCTTATTCCGAAGTTCTCCAGCTGATCGTCGAAAACTTTGTGCAATTTCGATCGTATGGATGTCTGTGTACGACTCATAGCAATTTCATCTTGCAAACATCCCATGTAATCATCAAACGATATTGTTGTCCTTACAACGTTAGACTTTACACCTTTTGCTTTTTTTGTATCAGATTTTCCATCTACACGCAATGTGTACATTTTTGCTCTCAGTCCGACAAATTTCATCATTATCATCCCATTGTTCTCGTCTTTCATCAAGCCGGGAACCTTTTTATTTACAAGTAGGAAATTATACCTATTCTCTATCGATAATCACTTGTGTCGAAACAGTTAATATCGCGTCTCATGGTTTCATAAATGACCTCACACATAATATGATAAATTATGCTGTCGGTGTCTGTGTACATTACCTTACAGGTTTTACCATATCGAGGAACCATGTACTCATGATCAAATCCGTACAAGCAGGTTTTGGATATATCTAATATGCACATACCCACATAGATTGGTTTCTTGAAAAAAAGTTTTCGGGAAATGCATAGCGTTTATGGAAAATTTGGTTTCGCGATCATTGCCTCTGCACCATGTAGCCCATCCCCAACGTGTCACGAGGTTTACGTCTACATGATTCCGAACATTTTTCCATAGTTTTACCGAATACCGCGTTGTTCATCAATTTGTACAAAATTTCTTTTCAAGAACGTTAGTGGCATTTGTTCTAAACAGGGTATTTAATCCTATGTATTCGCGGAGTCATGGTGACTCACAGTGGGCTGGATCGAGAAATTTAGTGACATTTTGTTATAACTCTAAAACCATAAGAGATATCGGGATGAAATTTGCACTAAAATTCATTTAAAAAATAGTCAATCTTAACTGTTAACAAATAAAATTTTTTCTATTTTGTTAAACAATAATTGTTAATTAATTTTCATTGATTTTTTGTATTAAAATAAAATTGTTTAAGTATAATCTCCCAAACTATTTTTTACTCTTACTAAACATGTATTTTATATTTACATTTCATACATGTAATGTTTTATAGAATGCGTAAAATATAAATTCGAGGAGGTAAAAACGCCTCACAAGCGTGTCAAAAGATATTTTTTATAATAATTATAAATAATTTTTTCAATTTAATTGTTTTAAGATCATGTTCATTCTATATATTACAACCTTTGTTATTTCGTATTATTTCATGTATGTGTAATGTGTTTATAAAAGATGAAAATATGAACAAAAATATAACAAATATAAAAGATAAGCCAATTAATCTTAGCAAAACGTTTCTAAATTGATGTTCACAGGTAAGCTTTTGGTCAATTTGTTTAGTTTAATTAATTATTAAATCTGCAGCTTCTGGATATCTGCAGGCATAAAAACTGAGATTAAAATTATTATATTCAACAATGTTCGGCGTCGACCGACGGTCGGAGGCGCCTGACGCTGGAACCGCTCAGTAATGAGCGCGCGAGGACGGCAATGAAAAGGATCGTGAGAATGAGGGAGAGATATTAGTTTCAGAGTGGAGTTCACACTGCACTTTATTTCAAACTGGAGTCGCCGACTGGATCGAAACTACGGAATTCTTGCGCGTGCGAGGGTCTGCCTTGGAGCGCGACGGAGATCTTGTGCGAACCTTGACAAGGGCCGCCGCGGACGGAGATCTTCACGCGTTCGTCGGAGATCTTGGCGCGGGAAGAATCCCGGATCGCGACGCGAACAAACCGAATCGTCTGCGACTCGAAAGAATTGGCGAATGGATAGTTCCAGAAAGTGCGGTGATCGTCGCGAACAAACAACGTAGATAAAAATGAGACTGTGTTACTTGACCGATTGTCTTAACTCGAAGAACTGATGGGAAGAGGCTCGCTCCGCCAAGGGAGAGCCTTTAAATATTCGCCGAAACGGCAGGCGGGGTCGCACGCGATTGGTTCCGGATCGATCGCGTGATCCGGGAAGACGACGGTTCAAGATTCGAATAGTGGAGATTTGCCGGTGATGGGAGCTGACAAACACACCGTAGCCTCGCGCTACGGTTACGCATGATCGCTACGCGACTCTAAACAGGGTTGAAAAAAGAGCAGAGCGAACGGGGCTCGACGGTTGGCGTGCCGACCGGCAAATTCACAATTCGAATCTTGAACAAACAAATATTGTCAGATATAAAATGTAATCTAATTAACATACTGCTTTATCTGCATAGATAAATTGACAGATATACTTACCCAAAAACAGTGATACTCACTAAGGAAAACTATGAAACTCTTAGTCCAGTTATATTATTACCGTTCGTTATGTTTTTAACAATAAAATTAATAGATTAACTATATTATTGTTAAAAATTACATACTTGTTTTAGGTAGGTACGAACTTTTAATGCAATTGCAAAAATATTCATATTTGGATGGTATTTAATGTATGTGAGTTGCTATGCGTCAGGTGAGACGTCCCCGATAACTTTAAACAATCATAATTTCCAAGATCGGATCGGTTCGGATATGATTTTTTTGTGGGGATATGTAGAGGAAGGTCTAATGAAAATGATCTGTTTATACGATTAGGTCCAGTTAGGTCCTCTAAAAAATACACCTTGCAAATTCTAAGAAAGTATATAGATTTTATTAATTTCATTAAATATTAATTTTTAATACATTGCGAGCAACCATCCTCAACTAACGGCGTTAATTGTTACCGCAAAGGACTGTTTTTCATTTACACAAAAGACCCAGAATAAATATTAAATAGGGTAATCAGGACACCTCGATGAAAAGAAGCAATTTTTTTGGCTGAAAAATACTGCATCCCAAAATGTCTATCTTTGTGAATTTATATTAACTACAGTTTTTGTGAACGAACATTAATTTTTTCAGCTTCGATGTTGATGGACATTTAGGAGGCAATATAAATTTATTAGAAATCGATATGAGAAAGAGAGAGAGAGAGAGAGAGAGAGTCGACTCTTTCGTGAAATGTCACTAAATTTCTCGATCCCGCCCACTGTGTTAATAATTCAAACCTAATTTTATATGTTTTAGCATAACATCCCACGTGAAACCTGGTAAAGTGTAATAATATGGTGGATCTAAACTGTAGCTCTTAATGCAAGTTTTTATGAAAATTTTCAAAAACATCAGCCAGTAACAAAACATCAGCTTTCAAATACAGATCGCTGTATTCACCCAAACTTTTTGTGTTGAAACGCTTCCACACATTCTCGGCATGCACATAATCACTAGACTGCGGATTTTATACATTTATGGCAAAAATGAATATGTGCAATTTAAAGCAGTGGACAGGTTAACAGGATTTAAAAATATCAATGTACTCGTTTCAGCTAATTAATATCATTAGAGAAAAAATTATATTTCTATTTGGCTCCTATGTTGAGCAATTTATGAAGACAATTTTTATTTTTCATAAAGATCCGCAGTCTAATGATCACGTTCGGATACGGTTTCGCCTGTCAACGAACTGTAAAATGACTCGCAAACAAAGATCGTCTAATTTATCTACGCAATCGAGATAAAAGAGACACCCTTTCGCGTCAACAACATGAAATTTTCTATGGAAAGATTTTGAAATTCGGAACGCGTAAAATTGTCAATTTGTTTGTGTCGAGGAAAGATGCTAATTTGTCGAGACTTGTGTTCAAACATTTTTGTACGAATCGATGAATCGTAATTTAATACAATTACGCGAATCTGATTGCTGATCTTCAACATTTTTGTAAATGAAATATACTTTTCTTTAGTTATTGGTAATACGTTGACACTACCTTCAAACGCATTCGCTATTTCTTCGATAATGAAATGTGAATCGTACCCGGATAAATTGTGGAAAACTATGGGAATGCAAAACGAATTTTTGTAATTTAAATTGCAATCTTGATGCGTGGGGCCTCTATATCGTCCTGTTAGATGACAATGATCGCGCACCCGTATATCCTTTTCCTCACATGGTTTTTCACAAATGTTGCAATGCGCTGCGTTGATAAGTGCCTCGCACTGTTCATTCGTTAGCTGTTTCATAATTTATCAAATAAAAAAATTATAAGAAAGATCTTATTTTTTATTTAAAACCAATCCTCCTCCTCCGCCTCGTCCTCCTACTCATACAATTAACTCGTATTTATTAAAAAGAAAACAATTACAGTAATAATATCGCCCCCTCCCTATACAGCGAGATATTTTTTACATTAGTGAAAAGTTACTCTTATCTACTCTTTAATTATACAAATATACAAGTATTAAAAAATAATTAAAATATAATTATTGCAGCGAATTTCTTGTCATTTGTCTTCATTATTTTTGTTTCCTGCGAACAGACAGATAGACAGTTATATATCATGTTATATACTTTGGGATATTTTTTCTTTGAAAATTTATTTACCTTCGAGCGACGATTCTTTGACGAATCCTCAGACGTCCATACCGCGCTTCGCCCAGAATCAATCTCCAATTTCGCAATCATTGTGAAACACTGTGTGAAAAAAATAAAAAAAACGTAAAAAGAGGTGAAATGGATGGTTATTAAATTAACCTTTTTAATTATGAACATAACCCAGTTTATTATAATGATAAATGTACTTTTATAATAGTGAAAATAATAATATGTTTAATATGTAAAGAAACGTAATCTCGCACGTGGCACACGCATCGCGTTGCTCAACTCGCACACACTCACGCATACCAACTCGCGCAGCACCAGCGCCTAAGCAAGCAGGGAAAAAGAACGAGGAACATACGAACAACCAAATATATTCGTTGGGAGGAGCAAACTTCACTTCAATCCCCCACTTTTGCGACATCCATTCTCAATTTCTGAATGCAATTTTTATGCGCTACACCTTTTAGTGGTTTTGTCATTATGTCAGCCAAATTCTCGTTAGATGGAACATATGACAAGCTGATTGTTCCCCTTTCTAGTTCCTCTCGAACGAAATGATAAGATATGTCTATGTGTTTCGTTCGTGTATTCTCTATTCGACTTCTTGAAAAATCTAACGCAGATCTGTTGTCGCAAAACATTTCGCAATTTCCTGACAGATGCTCATACAATTCTAATTCGGTCAGTAACGTACGCAGCCAGATCGCTTCTTTCACTCCGGATGCCAAAGCCACATACTCAGCCTCCATAGTGGAGGTGGACAAACTCTTTTGTTTGGACGATGCCCATTGTATAATGCAGGAACCTATCATTACTATCATGCCTGAGTATGAATGTCGGTCATCTAAATCCCCTGCCCAATCGGCGTCGCAATAAATCTTAATCTTTGGCTCTTTAACAGTCTTGTAAGTCATATTATAATCTCTAGTTTTACACAAGTAACGTAAGATATGTTTACATTGAGTCCAATGAATTTCGCTTGGACAAGAATTGTACTGAGATAATTTTGTCGTGGCGTGCAATATATCGGGTCTGGTTCGCAAAGCTACATACATTAAACATCCTACCAGTTCCCGATATGCTGTCTTACCCTCTTCGCTTAAGAGATTCGATTGCACATTTTTCGATAATTTCAAGCCCGGATCTAACGGTGTTGAAACGCTTCTACATTCTGTCATATTATGTTTCTCTAGTATTGATTCTATATAAGCTCTTTGATCTAGACTAATTCCCGCGTTATTTTTGTTTATTTTAACACCTAATACGTCGCTGATCTCGCCTAAGTCTTTGGTTTCATATTTTTTACTGATAGCTCTAACAAAGTCATCAATTGACGTTGGATCATTTGAAAATACAAAAATGTCATCAACATAGATTACTGCAATGGTCCAAAAACCTTTTCTGATGAAAAAGTTATTTAATTCTGTATTCCAATTTCGTCCTGCTTGCTTCAGTCCGTAAATTGGTCGCCTCAGTCTGACTAGGCTTTCTTTTCCATCTTTGCGAGCTGGAATTAGATTCATCTATATCTCTTCTTCAAGCTCGCCATAGAGATATGCACATTTGATGTCCAATTGTCTGGTACACCAATCGAAAATTTCTGAAATGGCTATTAATAGACGTATTATGCAAAAGTTCGCTACAGGCGAATAGGTTTCATTATAATCAATGCCCTTTTGCTGGGAAAAACCTCGAGCTACTAACCTCGCTTTATATTTGGTTACTTTACCTTCACAATTTCTTTTTAACTTAAATACCCACTTGCTGCCGATGCATCTCCGTCCTGGCGGCAAATGATCTATATTTTCCCAGGTTTTTCGTTGAATTAGACTGGTCATCTCGTCGTCTATTGCACGTTTCCACTCTTTTGCCTGTGGTGAAGACATCGCTTCCTCTAGACTGCTCGGTTCCATGATTTCCATAAGGTTGAACTCCATGTTCTGGATTCCTCCTTCTTCATCTTCCGATGATTCAGTATTCATCTTTCTGTTCTCTGGTTTCCCTTTTCTGCCATATGGGTTTCGAATTTTCTTCTTTGGTCTTCCGATTTTCTTTGCTGACTTGAAAATTTCCTCCCCCACTGTCTTGTTAGTGGTTTCAGCATCTTTTGTCGATGCGGAATCATCGACCTCTTCCGTTTCTCTGACTTCTGGTATAATTTCTCGGTTTTCTCCTTCTTCATCTGACCAGACATTAGTGCACGGATAATTGTACCTTGGGCTTCGGTTTACTAACCACTCGTATCCCATCTTGTCCTCTGAGAAACGTACGTGTTTCGTTATGACAACGTCTCCTTTTTCGGGACACCATAGGCGATAACCTCTCGTTTGGTTACTGTAGCCTACTAATATGCACGGAGTGGCCCTGTCATCCAGTTTCCGTTGTCCTTGTTTCACCAAGTGTGCATAAGCAAGTGACCCATATGTTTTTAAATGGCGCACACTGGGTATTTTCCCTGTTAATACTGTAAGTGGAACTTCATTATTTATGGATGTATGACACACACGATTTTTCACGTATGCTGCTGTGGCAACTGCCTCAGCCCAAAATTTATTAGGCAGTTGCGCTGACTTGAGCATTGAGCGTACCAGGTCTAGTAGTGTCCTGTTTACGCGTTCCGAAATCCCGTTCATTTGGGGAGTTTCGACGTTGGACCTTTCATGTTTGATACCTTTCTCTTCAAAATATGTTTGCAAATCTTTATTGCAGTATTCGGTACCATTGTCTGAACGAAATCTTTTAATTTTCTTTCCCGTTTGTAATTCCGTTTTGGCTATGTACTTTTTAATTTCATCTTTCACTTCGTCCTTGGACTTGATGAATGCGACAGTAGTATGCCTCGAGTAATCATCTGTGAATGTGACAAAGTAATGCTTGTCGCTCAGTGACCTCGATGGCATGGGTCCGCAAACATCAGAGTGTATTAGCTCACAGCTTTCTTTGGATTGTCGACCATTTATTTTCCGACAAGGTGCTTTTGTAGATTTGCCTGCACAGCAATCACCACATGCAGTTTCTTCTAATTTAGTATTTTCTAATCCGCGTACACGATTGAGCTCTGCGGTCCTTTCAATTGTGCTTCGACCTATATGACGTAATCTTCGATGCCATAAGGTGCTGTCCTTTATGCTTATATTATGAGATTCTAATCTTCCTTCTGCTTGTATAATAGTTTGTGCTCTGACAATGTACAGATCATTTATTCTGTCAGCGACGCACATGAGTTCACCATTTTTTGTATTGCGAATTTCTGCCTTACCATTACGTATGATTATTTCTTTTGATCTTCGCTCTATTTGCGAAGCAGATAAGAGATTTTTCCTTATGTTTGGCACGTAATAAACATTGTGTAAGGTCACGTATCGTTCTTGTTTGCCAATGAACGTCTTGATTTCTATATCGCCAATACCTTTAGCTTCAAGTTTGGCGCTGGATTGTCCATGAGATTCTGCTGCAGTGTTGATTGGTTCTAGTTTTACCTCTTTAAACGTTTTAAACCAATCTCTTTTCTTACAGACGTGATGTGTGCACCCACTGTCTAAAAGCCAAGAGTCTCCCATATCCATATTATTGAGCGAGACAAGAAATCCTTCATCGTTCTCTTTTCTTCCATGGCTAAATCTTGGATTATAATTCTGATTTCTTGTTCGATTCTTTGACCAACAGTTCTTTATATCGTGTCCTTGCCTTTTGCAGTGCGAACAAAATGTAGGTTTTACCTTATTTGTGGTCATTGTATTTGAACGTGCATACTGTGGTTTTCTTCCGACTTGAAGTGCTTCTTTTTGGCTTTCATTTTCCTCTGGACACCTAGATTTACGTCTGTCATATTCTGACAAAAGTGCTTTACAGATTTCTGCTGTCGTAAAGCTATTATCTGGCAGGTTTGCCAGTGACGTGTTTAAATTTTCATAGGAATCTGGCAATCCAGCCAGTAAAATATATGCCAAATCTTCATCTCTGATCTCTGCGCCAGCTTCTCTAAGGTTATTTGCTATGACTTTAATATTAGATATATATGACGACATGGAATCTCCTTCTTTCATTTTACTTTGATATAATTGTTTTTTCAATTGCATTATTCTTACCCTGGACTTGGGTTGGTGGACTTGTTCCAGCGCTTTCCATGCTTCCTCAGCAGTTACGCAGTCTTCTATATGTACCTGCTGGTTTGGTTCCACGTGGAGTCCTATCGATGCAATAGCTTTGTCGTCATTAATTTTAAATATTCTTCTTCGTTCTGGTGTGGCTTTGTCGTTCACTTTTATTACACCAGTCACATAGTCTAACAAACCTTTGCTTTTTAGATACCACTTCATTTCGATTTTCCATGTTCTATAATTGTTGTCCGACAGTTTATGAATGCGAATGTCTGATCGTGAACTTTCTTCCATTTTTAACACTGATTAACAATTTATCTGTCGGATTTATGTATGAAGCCACGTGGCGTATTTTTAGGTTATGTAAAGGTTAGCGCAGTGTAGTACGTCTGGGCCCATAACCATTGAAATGGATGGTTATTAAATTAACCATTTTAATTATGAACATAATCCAGTTTATTATAATGATAAATGTACTTTTATAATAGTGAAAATAATAATATGTTTAATATGTAAAGAAACGTAATCTCGCACGTGGCACACGCATCGCGTTGCTCAACTCGCACACACTCACGCATACCAACTCGCGCAGCACCAGCGCCTAAGCAAGCAGGGAAAAAGAACGAGGAACATACGAACAACCAAATATATTCGTTGGGAGGAGCAAACTTCACTTCAAGAGGTGTCATGTTTGTGGTTTTGACGTGGAAAAAATTCAAAGTCGCGTCTTTATAACTGATAATTTACGTGTTTTTATAATTGTTAACCCCTGCTCGAAATGTTTGTACTTCGCGCAGACTGCAATGGTATGTGATGTTTTTTGTCGGTTGCCAACAGTGAAGTCGACACGGTTCGTCATCAGCAATTTCATACACGGGATCGTGAACTAGTACATCGTATTTCGGACAGTTGAAATCTTCCAAATTTATCGAGTTTATTTTCATTTTTCGAAGGATGTCTCTCTCTCGAAACATCCACCTTTGTACGCTACGACAGGATTCGCATAATCGCGCACAAAATTTTGAATTACTTCGAATATATCGTGCTGTTGATATTTTTCATAGCCGAAATCTTTAAATGGAATCCCGTGTATGAAATTGCTGACATACCATGCAGACTTTTTGTCAGCGTCGGATAAATCAACCTTCTTCCCCAAGCGAAATTCGAAGAGTTCGAACGAGCCGTCATGACAAACATCGATCACATGGCTAACTCTTTGCATATAAATTTCTTTCCACAATGAAACCGTCCATGTCAATGATTTGAGTGATTCGATCCATCTAAATAAAGAAAGTTTTTTCACTAGATTTTACATCGTTTATTAATTTTTTTTATTGTACTTACCGTTGAAGAAAGGGGGATGCGCGAAGTTGGCTGGTCGGATGATAAAAACACACACGCGATGTAACTTCGTATAGCGATCCTGATTGTCGACGTTTTTTCTTATGGTATAACTTCATACGACGACTGTTACGAGCAATTTATAATGAATACCCCTACCCACTAATGTAAAAAATATCTCCATATAATATTCCACACACACGCAACAAGTCCAACGGGCAGTACGCGTAAACCGTCACGTATGGAAAAATGGTTGATCTTTGAATCTCTACACGACAAACGCTTGCAACGATGGAACGTTCACGAAGACTTCGCGTTCCATCGCGTCCTGTTCATTCATTCTTACCATCCCCACCAACTACAATAAAAAGCTGGAAGAAATGATTTGAAATGCTACTCTTAATGAGCGTTTACGATAGCTGACTGTATGGCGATGGCAGACAGAAACAGCGACACGGTCCTCTTACATCTTGCATTACATCGATAAGAAGATCTTTCAGAGGGGACCGTTGTATATTTATGAAATTAAACAAGACGTTCATCGAACTCGTGAGATTAGACGTTCGTCGAAATCTCCGCTCGATAACAAAATCGTCGATAAACTTTATAATCGTAAAAAATTTACAGCATGATTGATTATGTTCACAAATATTAATAACTATACTAATTTAAATGATAACAAAATGAAATCTGTGCGAAAGTGGTCTGTACACCTAACTGAAAAACTTCTGTAATACAAGAATTTACACAATTTTCCTCAAAACCCTTGAAAATTGCCAATGAACGGATGCTGTTTCAGAAAGCGTGGCGTAAAATCTCTTGGCTTTCAATGAAGTATACTACAAGCGACCTTTAGCTACGTTGGATAGAAAAAATTCCATGACAAACGGAAAAATTTAGAAATTGACTTCTTTCTAGATTTTCGGCCAAATACCCCAGAGTTGGGCATTAATCGATTAAAATTTTAGTCAAGATTGATTAATGTGTATGATTAAAAGAAGAAATCATCGAAAAATCGAAGACTGATTCAATCGATTGATGAAGTTAATAATCACCATACGGTCTATCCATAAATTGTAATAACCCCCCGGTAGATCTATCTCCCCAGATAGAGACAGAGAGCGGAGATGAAGAATTGACAGAAATATATCTCAAGAGAAACTCAGTTTACATTTTTTTCAGTATTCATACAGTTTTGATTCCGTATTTCATTTCGAAGTTCCAGCAGTTAATCATTAATGGAACGTTTGCGAAGACTTCGCGTTCCATCGCGTCCTGTTCATTCATTCTTACCATCCCCAACCAACTACGATAAAAAGATGTATGAAATTATTTGAAATGCTACTTTTAATGAATGTTTACGATAGCTGGCTGTATGGCGATGGCAGACAGAAACAGTGACACGGTCCTCTTACATCTTGCATTACATCGATAAGAAGATCTTTCAGAGGGGACCGTTGTATATTTACGAAATTAAACAAGACGTTCATCGAACTCGTGAGATTATACGTTCATCGAAATCTCCGCACGTGAGAAAAACCGTTGGTCCTCAAGTTTGACAAATCGATATTGAGAATTATTGACTGGCTGTATGGTCCCCTTACATAAATCTTTCAGAGGGGACCGTTGTATATATTTATGAAATTAAACAAGACGTTCATTGAACTCCGTTCACATGAATGTTTTACGATAGCTGGATGGCGATGACAGACATAAACAGTCTTGCATGACGTAGATAAGGAGACGTGAAAACATAAACACGTTCGGACACGTTCCCAGGGATCACCCCCCCCCCTCCTCCCCCTCACCCGGCTTATGCAATACCAGGAAACTGGTCTTGAATGCAATACCTGGAAACTGCCCCCCCTCTCCCATCTTTCAAGATATGGGAGCATGCTGTATTGCCCCCCCTCCCCCTCTCCCAAAAACATGATGCAATAATTCCATTAAAAATATGACGTAATATATGCTCGTGCAATACCGCTCGGCTGTACCGCACTCCCGTGAATTGAAAAGTGAATTAGAACCCGCCTATAACATCTACTGAGGGTAGCGTAAAAATAAGTTTCTTTGACGAGCATAAATTACTTTATGACCACCGTCCGACAAAAGCACGAAGGAAAACACGTGGCCAACACGTGTTGGAAGGGACTTCCACATATTAAATTATAATGTACCAGCTCAAAAACCGTTCATAAACATGTCAAATAATTTCTTCCAGCTTTTCCACCCAGCCATTTTGACTTTTTAAATGCGCAAATAGGTTTTTCATAATGCTACAGCTGACGATAATAAGCGAATTTAACGACCTACTACATTATTACGTGACCCTTTAAATAACGCCAAAATAGTTTGTCCCGACATTTCGGGCCAAACACCCCACTGAGCGATGGCTTGTTTAACATTGGTCCCCGCGAGTTAGATTTTTTTGAAAAGTTAGTACAATTAATTGACAACATGGCGTGAAAAAGATTTGTAGAAAATTGCAATTGGTCGGAATTGCAGAGGAAATACTAACAGTTGTATTTCGCAATTTTTTTGGGGTGTCCCTTTATTGAAAATTTGAAGAGCACGTTGTGTGGATCTACAGAGTGTTTCACACTATTCCTGGCCAGCGTTTTTCTTGCAAATTATTAGAAAAACATGAAAGAGGAAAAAGTAGTACATACTGTTTTTTATACGCACAACACAACGACATATATAATTTTTTTGTGTTTATGATATTTTGTTAGATACGAAGGTGACCTTCAATTTTTTTAAATAGAATGCTTTATTATTTCTTATGTCACATGAGAGCGCGTGTCTAGTCGAATTCATTCGTATACTGTGCAGTGACCCTCAAGGTCATGCAAGGTCAGAAACGAAAGAAGCATTTTGAAATACTTGCAAACACATTGGTATTAAATATTCAAAATGCTTCTTTCGTTTCCGACCTTGCATGACCTTGAGGGTCGCTGTACAGTATACGGATTTACATCTAACAAAATATCATAAACACAAAAAAATTACATATGTCGTTGCGTTGCGTATAAAAACAGTATGTACTACTTTTTCCTCTTTCATGTTTTTCTAATAATTTGCAAGAGAAACGCTGGCCAGGAATAGTGTGAACACCCTGTAGATCCACACAACGTGCTCTTCAAATTTTCAATAAAGGGCCACCCCAAAAAAATTGCGAAATACAACTGTTAGTATTTCCTCTGCAATTCCGACCAAATGCATTTTCCACAAATCTTTTTACACGTCATGTAATCAATTAATAATTGTACTAACCTTTCAAAAAAATCAAACTCTTTGTTATAACGTTTAAATTTCTTAACAACGTATTCGCCACCTATTGACACGACAAACTCTGACAAGTTCTAGTCAATAGCTTTTTAAATAAATACAGCATGTTATATTCTGCCTATGCCACGCAGGTCCGGCGGCCGGAAAAATTTCGTAGAGCTTGGAATTTCTCCGGCGGCCGGACCGGCTCTAGCATAGGCATCTCCTGAGTTGTAGAGGGGAGTAAAAGGTTCAGGGAACCCCTGGGGTTTGTCGGCGAACCCCTGGGGTTAGACACGATCCCCAGCGCTTGGCCTTTGTGTGAGCCTCACGAATTACGGCCAGCCGGCCGGACACCAAACTAAATGGTCCAAAATGTCCGAGCGTCGGTGACGGACCAAACTAAACAGTCCTTAAAACGTCCTTGAGGGACTCGAGCGCGGTGCGGCAAACATCGGTCGCGAGAATATTTGTTACGCGCAGGCAAACCTCGTGATTCTGTCATCCATCGTGAAATAAACGATTGTTAGCCAAAATGTCGTTAGTGATTCTTTCGTAAGAAACCTTCCCGCCGCGCCGCACAGTGGGTAAAATCGACGTTCTAGCTGTTCACGCCTATTTCACCATTATTTCAATACATAAAGACCACATTAAATAGGTCGTTGGATTCGTCTTGCCGTCAGCTATAACATTATTGAATAAAAAATATATAGTTATAAATAAATAATGAAGGTGACCACAATTTTTTATTGAAAAAAAATTTTTTTGGAAATTTTTTGTATTGATATTTGTAAAAGACTGTGCACTGATTACTTTTCGTAGGAAACATTTTTTTGTCACATCACCGGAAATGTCTCAAAACTCGTGTGAATAATGAATAATTTGGCCACGATTTCGATCGAACTCACTACTGTGCGCGTGTCACGCGACGCTTTAAACTATCATAACTTCGGTTCTCCGGATTATCCCGGATCTAAATTTTGCACGATCTTTTAGAGGAGATCTTGCCGAAAATGTTCCACTTTGTCAGACCATGGGAATCCCCGGGTATGACAACTTTATCCCTTGTCAAAGGTGAAAAACTTCAACGATTTTCCTTAGTTGATTAAATATTTTTTTTCATAATAAATTATGAACAATGACGTTTAGTTTCTGGTGCGTTCTCAACATCGATATACATTCTTCATATAAAAAAAAATTGGTCGCTTAATCTTCAGTAGGTTTTTCAGGACATCATTATGAAGAAAAGGAATTTTTTCGGTGATAAATCGTATCTGAAAAAGTTTGATCTTTGAACGTTTATTGTAACGAGAGTTTTTAATAGCTTTAATTAATATTATCGTTTTCGAATGTAATAGACATTTAAGAAACATTGTGCATTCGTTAAAAATCGATATGAGGACTTTGAGTTTTTAGCCCGTGAACAGCTAGAACGTCGATTTTACCCACTGTGCGCCGCGGGGAACGCCTCGTGTTCGTCCTGCGTAGTACCCTGCGTCCGTTCGCGGATCATCCAGGTTCGATCTCGGTTGTCGCAGGCTCGTATTGGCGTTGCTCGAATCGCACGTGATAGCGAATTTCTTAGCGTTGTACCTTTCGTGCCTGGCGCCTGAAGATTAGCGAAAATCACGAGAACCGACGAGCCTGCGAACAACTTTTGTCCCGGGTGGACCGTGTTTCGTGCGGCCGAACGCGGCCCGACCTCCTGGCTTGTAAATACCCGGTGTCGCTAGCGTTTTCGCCCTTCTGGCGATGACGAAACGCTGGACGACGTGACAATATGTATATCTAAATTTTAAAAAAGAATTAATAAATTTTGGTTTTCCTTCATAATCTTGCATATTCTGTATTATTGTTCGTTCAACGAAAATTAATTTCGACCAGCATGTCACCTACAATAAACTTAATACGACCGCAAAGGGTGTTCCGTACGGAAAAGTATAATAATTGTGCTAAATTTGCTCCAACCTGCTGGTACTCCGATCTGCGAAATTTTCCGACCGCAAAGGATTAAGTTATACTTTGTAAATAGTTTTAAGTTAGAATTTGTAAATAGTAAATGTTTGAAATTAAATAAAATATGTAAATATATGCGCATATATAATTAAATTAAGTAGCCAACAACCGTAGTCCCGTTGAAAGCACCGGTTCTCGTTAGATCACCGAAGTTAAACAACGTGGAACGTGACCGGCACTAGGATGGGTGACCGTCTGGTCAAAAACCGGAAAGTGACCCACCCGGGGTGTTTTTCACGTGTTGTTGGCAAAAGGTGGTTCGGAACCCACCATAAACAGTAGGTCCCGCTGAAAAAGGCGATGGTGAGAGTGGAAAGAGGAGAGGATTGGTAAATGAATTAGAAACCCTGAGGGGACCAAATATCATGTCCATACCATACCATACCAATTAAATTAAGTATATAATTTATTAGGCGTGCAAATGGTCACGATTTCCTATCACCTATAATTTCATGCTAATCCGTTTCATTTCTATACACCGCGTATATAAAACTCGCAGTCAAGACAGTGGGGAGCAGTGTCGCCAATCTGAGAAAATCGAGGGGAATCAAGTACCCCCTCTCTGATGACCAGTTCAGTCTACGGCACGGGCACCGTGGTCTACGGCTTAGTGGGAGACGTTGGAGTGTGCGCATGGCAGAGTTGGGCAAAAATCAACTAATAATTGAAAATGACTAATAGTCTGATTGATTGCTAGTCAAAATTTAAAAATAGTTAGCTAAAACTTTTTGATTAGTTCGTCATAACTACATGGCACTAGTTAATCACAACTCTAAGTAATCGTTAGTTATTGCTTATTAGTTATGATTAGTCATTAGTTAGTTTAAATGATCAGTCATCAATCTTTAGTCATCAGTCACTATTGTGTGACTAACATACATTAATATGTATACTTAAACTATAGCGGAATTTGTAGTGACCAAACGTGTCGGTAACCATCCAAGTCCGTCCGACTTCACTCGACTCAACGTACATCCCTAATGTAAATATGAACAACTATTTCAGAGAACAAGGTTGAAATGAACACGTGCTGTCAGAAAACTGTTTATTGAAACACGGATAAACGGTCTTGGCTGGTTCTGTTCTTACTGCTAATGTTATACATAGTTGTTATTACTATGCAGTCACTTTCGGCAGATTCTCTCTAAAGAATTGCTGTTGTAGATGGTCATTTTTTCAAACCAATAGTTGAAAAATGCACGACTTCTCAAATAGTAGCAATGTGTGTAAAGTGCGAACCGCGTGAAGTTGAAATAAAAGGCCACGGCAAATCATCGTCAAACTTTTTATGCCATTTAAAAAAGATTCACGGTGAGGAATATCTTGAAGAGTACTAGGATCACATCAAACAAATAACATGTAATTTTTGTTTTTGTGTTGTATTAAAACTTCTGTTTCTGTTTAAAGTCCAAAAAGTTGAATTTACTTTAACAAAATTTAATTCAATGTGTGGGATCAGGACCCCCAGATCAAGTGTACTGTAGGAGATTGGGAAGAATGGGAGGGTTCCGTGGGTGAGCGCGTTAAGGTGAGCGCATACTAGAGGGTCGCGGGAAGGCCGCGGATAGTCTCGGGAAGGCCAAAGCCACCGATGGACGACCATGCGGCAATGGAGCAGGGCTACCTGCTGTGCGTGGCAGAAAAAAAGGTCTCCGTGGGCTCCCCACCTCTTTTAGGGAAAGGGACCTTTCTTTCAGGGAGCCCTGCTCAGGGGGTGCAAGCTGCCGTGTTAAAGAAGTGGCCAGTATTTCAGCGCCACCTCAGTAGTAGGGCCGAACTAATGGCAGTATATATAGATATAAAGCGGTAGACGGTTGTAAAAAAAACTGTTTACCCCAACAGGATTCGAACCTCGGTCTACCGCTTGGTAGTCCAACTCTTTAGCTGATTGGCCCACCGACGATCTTATAAAAGCATTGAAAATTTTGGTATATGTATCGCAAAAACTGCAGCGACACCAACGCCACCTCAGTACTAGGGTCGAACTACATATACTGGACCAACTATTTCCATTTCAGCTTACACCCCCTGGCCCTGCTCCCTGCTGTGGAGCCGTCGCGTCGGCCCGCTAGAGATTTCTTCCCGCGTGGGCGTCCATCGGCGGCTTTGGCCTTCCCGAGACTATCCGCGGCCTTCCCGCGACCCTCTAGTATGCGCTCACCTTTAATCGATCGGCTACCACCAGTGAGGCCGGGGTTCGATTCCCGCGGCGGCGCACAGTGGTCCGGATCGAAGAAGTTGGTGTCATTTAGCTAAAAAGTCAACTTTCTCATATCGATTTCTAACAAATTTGTATTGCTTCCTAAATGTCTATCAACCTTGAAAATGAAAAAATTAATTCGGTTTACCAAGAATTGTAATTAGGACGAATACTTAAAGCGTAGACATTTAGAGACAGTACTTTTCACTAAGAAAATTGACTCTCTTCTTCGAGGTGCCCTGTTCACATTACTTAATATTTCTTCTTTTTTTTTTTGTTTACGATGAAGAGCACTCTTTTGTGATACAAAATTAACATCGACACTAAAAGTTATTGTTCACAATATGTTAAAAGTTAATACTCAATAAAATAAAAAAATTGGCCAAATTTTTTACATTTGACAAGGAATATCTACAGGGTCTCAAAAAGTCACGGTTTGTAACAAATTGAATCATTTTCAGTATTCTTTCCCGTATATAATCGTGCAAAAATCTTGTCCTACCTCGTCCTACCTTGCAAGTTATCAACGTTCAAAGCTGTCAATGTTACTTCGCGACGCGTTTCGCTTGCGTAAAACAGGCTCGTATGACTGATCAAATGTTCCAAATATGAACGTTTCTGCAATAACACATTATAAGAGATAAATAGAGTATATATATATACATATACAGGGTGTCCCACCCGATTTCGACATCTTGATTTTCTCGCTATTGTTACTCGTAGCAAAAAATGTTTCAGCAGAGGCTCGAACGGTATCGAGTGGAGCATATTTTGATGTTAGTAGCTTTTTTGTAGGTGGACGCGTAAAGGACATATGAAGGTCAACTTCATTTTTTTTTAATGGAATGAGGTATTTTTTAATACATCAATCGATGCAGCTGGACATTCGTTATAAAAAAATACTAACCATCAGGAGACTAAATATCAGGAGATATTTCAATTTAAATAACTCTAAAATAGCATTACTGTCGTACTAACAATAAGACGTTAGTGTTTACTTACTTGTGTAACGTCCTATTGTTAGTACGACAGTAATGCTATTTTAGAGTTATTTAAATTGAAATATCTCCTGAACTACTAACTTTTCGACATACATAGGTTAGTACTTTTTTATAACGAATGTCCAGCTGCATCGATTGATGTATTAAAAAATATCTCATTTCATTTAAAAAAACAAAGTTGACCTTTATATGACCTTTACGCGTCCAGTCACGAAAAAACTCATAGCGTCAAAATATGCTCCACTCGATACCGTTCGAGCCTCTGGTGAAACATTTTTTGCTACGAGTAACAATAGCGAGAAAATCAAGATGTCGAAATCGGGTGGGTCACCCTGTATAAATTGACTTCGACAGTCACTTCTATTTAGATTGAAATTATTGTTAACATCTGACCCGTACATGTCACAATTAAGAATAACATGTAAAAGAAATCCTAAAATACTGAATCCTGAGGCAGTAGAATTATTAATTAATTAATTCAATCGATCACCATACATCATCACGAAAGACAAATTATGGTATGTTTATTTTATTAGCTTACTTTTTTATTTGTGGTAATATTGACTGAATATAATGTTAGTACTATTTTAGTCGCAATATGTATTTAAAATATTTATTTTTTTTACACAGGAAAGCATTCTCTCATGTGTTAAAGATTAAGACCAACACTAAAAATTATTGTTCATAACAAGTAAAAAAAGGTTGAAAATTCATTTTTTAATAAAAAAATATCAATGAAAAGTTATTAAAAATTATTGTTTAACAAATGCAAAAAATATTTAATTATCTCTAGGTAAGAATTACTATTTTTTAAATATTTTTGGTGAAAATTTCATTACGATATCTCTAATAGTTCAAAAGTTATTACAAAATGACACCAACTTCTTCGATCCGGACCACTGTGCGGCGGTGCCCTCATTTTTCCTGAGATCCTACAAATATAATTTAAATTTAAATTCATCATGTTATTTTATTACTCTATTTAGAACCGCTTATAAAAATTTTTGTAATCAATTTTCTTCACAAAAATAAAATAAGAAAATCTGGAAAACTTTTCCTATTCAACTGCTTTTTCCTTTCTCGTCAGCATAACTAATCATAATCTGTATTTTATATGTTTATAAACTAATAGAATATTTCTTTGTTATTATTATTATTATGTATTATTTTAACTTATAACCATTTTTAGTCATTAGTCATAGTGAAATTCTGATTGCGAATTCAGTCATTAGTTATGCCATTATAGTCAGTAGTCAATATTCATCCTTAATAAAAATTTAGTCATTATTCATTAGTCATTACGCTCGAATACTTATGTAGTCATTACTCATAGTCACAACCAAGTATTTACTTAGTCATTAATCATTAGTCACTTTTGTAGAGTTTATGACGTTATTAGTCAATAATCATATTTGTGACTAGCGTTTGCCCAACTCTGGCTCATGGTGCTGGAATGGGATAGTGGAAGGGGAAAAGGAGGAGAATTTGTGAGCTCTGTTTGGAGCTCAACTGGTGACACTGGTGGCGAGTGCGTAGTGGAGCGGGAGTTGACGGGCTCGCTGCGTCTTCTCACGATCATTCAAGCTGCGCAAAACGAGTCCGTGCTCTTCTGGGATAGAGTTTACGTCCAGATATGCAGACCTGAGTGCTGCCAATCAAGTGTTAACTATTTAAATTCAATTGTTTAACATTCAGTTGATTTGAGATTGTAAATATAATAATTGAATTACACCTTCCCGAAAAATGCAACTTACATTTCCTCGAAAATCTTAACGCTATTGTCTAAAACAATCTGCCCGCTGTAATTATTACCGATTATAAATGCCATGTATGCTAAGACGAATTGCAGAGGCAAAATCATTGCATCAATATCTATCACCTCTGTAAGAGTAGTGATATAAAGCTGCGGCATACAAAAAGCAGTCTGATTATGTTCCTTTTTCGATAAAATGGTTAATATTTGTCCCGATGAATTCTCGAGTTCTATTTTTGTATTATTTATGATACGTACTCGGTATATATTTACGCCGAATGATGAAATAACTACTATCATCATCACGAAAGATGTTATCATCATGTCATCCATGTATTTTTTACTATACCTTCGTTTGCGAATTCGTGATGGTATGTTGATTATTGAAAGATGACAAATATATAAAGCATGTAATTATTATAAACTAGACCAATAATACAGCATTTGAATAATACTTGAATGAAGATACTAACCGAATGGCTCGACGATGTATATCCACAGCTGGTTGTATATCTATCATCTCCAACGTTGCTGAAGTTGCAACTCTGTCGATTGCGTTTCGCATTCGATAGCTAGAAGAAGAAAAGATTCAATTTTTAGTAAACGTTTTTTGTCCAGTTTTTAGTGTATTATTTAAATAAATATGCGAAGGTCTGAACTCAATATGTTATACATATAGCTAGACTGCGGATTTATATGTTACGTACGGAGACTTTCCCAACGTGACTCTTTTAATTCCTCCTTGGGACCACATGTTGATATAAGAGGTTCCACTCACATGTTCAAATAAACAACTCTCCTCTTTTGGAAGTGACGCAGCTGAGGAAATTCATAGAAACGTTACCTCTAAGTATGCGCATAACGCCACTTCCATTTATAAACAAATTTTGGTATATACCGGAAACACGCTTGCCCAGGAGCTAGTGTATTACAAGCACAGTTGCCAGATCAGGGGAATTTACTCGAACTGTAGGGACAAAGTTACCCACGCTTTGCCAGTACTGGATTAGTTACGTGACATTGCGACACATGCACGAGAGAGAGAGACGGAACGCGTGACGTGACCGTGCCGTGGCGGTAGTGTGACTCTTTAGTTTAGTAGTAGTTTGACTTTGTAACCAGTACGTTTGTTATCCTTCCTCTCATATGTGATCGTATTAAAGTTAAAGGGTTAACGAGTGCACACTCGTTGGAAAACTCACCGTCGTTGTTCGATACAGCGAGAGGACTCGGCAGGGCACGATCACGTGGCCGTGGCGAGTCGTCCACAGACCGAACGTTCCAATGAGTTAATTCCTCAAAATGTGTACTGAATACAATAGGGTGAAAGACCAAATGTAACATGCGAAAAACCGAACGACACTGCTGGAGAATCACAGGAGCGGCGAACGGTCTCGAATTGTAAAGAGTCACGGGTAAGCGTAGACAATCCGATCAGCGTCGTCAGGGCCACGATAACGTGGCCGGGGCGACTCTGCTGTTGTCCAGACACACCCGTTATCTGGATAATTCGATCTTTCAGCCTTTAACAATCAAATGCAAACAATATCGGAAAGTCGATCGGTGCTGCCGGTAATCACAGGAGCGGCGCACAGTGGGGTATTTGGCCTGTTTAGCGCGCCAAAAGTCGAAATTTTTACTTTGTTCAAAATGACTAAAACTTTTTACCCATGTACCTGAATATATATGCAAGTAATCTACAATAATATTTTTCCATAAACGGTAGTATTTAGTAACCTATAGATACTTGAAAGTGTTAGGAAATAATTTTGTTTAGGTTGGTACAAATGATAACCAGCGTACGATGTGAACAGGAATGGTTGATGTGAGAGAGAGATGAAGTGTGTAGAGAAGCGCACGTGTAAGAGCGAACGTGATTATAAAGAACTGTACAATTAAAATAAAATCTCTCTTTAAAAAGTATAATATTGAACATGGTAGCAGAGCGTGGTTAAAGTGGTTTCGGTCCATGGTTAAAGTGTGTCCAGTTTTTCCTGAAAAAGTGAAAGTTTCAAATTCAGAATATTCAGCAACGCCACGTGGTGAACATAACCTAAAAACCGAAAGTAAGACTGCGCAGAAGAATTTAAAGAAAAATAAAATAAAATGGCAAACACAAAATTAGATGAACTACAACAAGTGGAGAAACTTTCCGGTCATGAAAACTTTCAAGTATGGAAGTTTCAGGTCAGTATAATTTTAAAAGCTAATGATCTGTTTAACTTGATAAAAAATGATGGAACAGAGACAGATAAAGATAAAAAGTCGCTGGAACGTAAAGATGCCAATATACAAAAAATAATAACTATGACGGTAAATAAGAAAATATTAATACATTTGATGGCATGTACAACGGGTCCAGAAATGTGGACAAAGCTGTGCCACATGTTTGAGAGAGAAACTGAACAACAAAAATGCAACCTGCTTCATGAACTCTTTACTTATTCATATGATAAGAATATAGATACAGCTTCCAATATTAGCAAATTAATAAATTTGACAAACAGATTGAAAAGCGTGAATAAAGTTATAGACAATGACATGTTAATCACAAAGATTCTAGGAATACTGCCAGAGGAATATAAACACTTTAGAAGTGCTTGGGAATCTACAAGTGCAGAGGACAGAACACTGGAAAATCTGACAGCCAGATTGACGGCAGAAGAAGAGAGATTGGCTGGAAAAGAAGATATAGTGAACCTGGTAGCGTACAAAACCAGTGAAAGAAAATGTTTCAATTGTAATTCAGTCGGTCACGTTGCAAGAAACTGCAGAGGTAAACACCATGAAACTGAGAAAATAAAATGCTTCAAGTGTAACAGAATGGGTCATTACGCAAGCTCATGCAGACAAACCGCAAGCAACAGGGCATGCAGCATATGCAAGAAAACAAACCATACGGAGGAGAGCTGTTACTTCAGAAACAAGAATAAAAAGGAAGTTGAAAAGAAAAGTACAGGAAACAGAGTAGCATACTTAACAACAGAAATGAATCAAGCAAGCGAATGGATAATTGATTCTGGATCAACAATTCACATGACCAATAGTAAAAAGAATATGTTCAACATACGAAGCACAGAATCCACTATAGGGGTGGCGAAGGCAAATGAATCAATGAAAGCAGAAGCCATTGGCAGTCTTGAATTTAAAGAATGCATACTACAAAACGTAATGGTGGTCCCGGAACTGAATAACAACTTATTGTCAGTGTGCGAAATCAATAAAAATGGTGGAGAAGTACTCTTTGGAAAAGATGGTGTAACAATCAGAAGAGATAACTCTCAAACGCTTGAGGGTTACAAATCTTCAGAAGGATTGTTCAAAATAAGACTGAGTACAGAAAACAAACATGAGTCTAACATAACAACGAATAAAATTGAACAAATAGAGGATTGGCATAGAAGACTAGGACACATGAGCAATAAAAACATGTTAAAAATTGCTGAAGAACATCCTGAGCTTAAAATGGATAAAATTCAGCTGAGAAACAAAGGAACAACATGCGAAGTATGCATGAAGGCAAGACAAACTAGACTCAGTTTCTCAGAAACCAGAACAAAAGCCGACAGACCACTCCAAATAATACACACGGATGTATGTGGACCGATGGAAAAATCCACCTGGGATGGAAAAAGGTACTTTGTCACATTTTTAGATGACTATACACATTACGTTGAATGCAAACTGATGAAACGAAAATCTGAAGTACATGAACTTTTGGTAGAATTCGTACAAAGAGCCGAGGCCCATTGGTGCAAATCAGTAGTAAAATTAAGATGCGACAACGGTCGTGAATACATAAATCAAAGAACACTCGAGTGGGCAAAAGGTAAAGGCATCGAGTTGGATTGCACAGTGCCCTACACACCCCAGTTGAACGGGAGTGCCGAGAGGATGAACAGGACTCTAATGGAAAAAACTAGAGCTCTACTGTTCGATTCAAGAATGGAAAAAGAAATGTGGGGTGATGCACTGTACACAGCAAACTATTTAATAAATAGAACTCCCACGACAGGAAAGGATAAAACACCATTTGAAAATTGGAACAAGAGGAAACCAAGCTATAAAAGAATACAAATATTTGGCTGTGTCACATATGCAAAAGAATTGGGACAACTAAGAAAGCTGGATCCCAGAAGCAGAAAGTACAACTTCGTGGGGTATGCACCAAACGCATATAGGTTATGGGATAGTGAAGCAAGGCGAGTTGTACTAGCAAGAGACGTAAAGTTTGCAAACGAAAAGCCAAAAAACGAAACACAAACCATAAGCTTGGATCTCTTAGAAAATAGTGAAGATGAAGAAGAAACACACGAAGAAAGGATGAAAACTAAAAATAAGGAAATCAAAGTTGAAAATAAAACCGAAGAAAGCAGTAAAGAAGAAGACGAAGAAAGCAGTGAAAAAGAAGACGAAAAAGAAGAAAAACAAAGAGATAAAGAAAAATCTATGGATAAAGATACAAACAAAGGAAAGAAGAGTAAAAAAAATGGAGAAATCAAAGGAGAAGAACAAAAAACGGAAGAAACATTGCCAAGACGATCAGAAAGGGAAAGAAAGGAGCCACAGAGATATGATTGCTACGGATATCTAACATTCGAACAGGCTATGAAAAGCCCTGATAAACAAAAATGGAAAAAAGCAATAGAAGAGGAAAAGGCATCGCTGCATCAGAACAAAGTATGGGATATAGTCAACAGGAAAGAAGCCAAAAATAAAACTATTCTTACTAGTAAATGGGTACTGAGAGTTAAAGAAAACGGGAAGTACAAGGCAAGACTTGTAGCAAGAGGATTTGAACAAAAATACATGGAAAACTACGTAGAAACCTTCAGTCCTGTAGTATCCATAAGTGCACTGAGAACAATCATTGGATTAGCAGTAAGAGACGGAAAATACATAATGACTTTTGATGTAAAGACAGCATTTTTACATGGAGATCTCAAAGAGGAGATATACATGGAAGTTCCTGAAAGTTATCACATGGACAACACAAAAATCTGTAAACTGCGGAAAGCGTTATATGGGCTTAAGCAGGCCCCCTACGCTTGGAATCAAAAATTTACTGAGTTCCTGAAACAACATAGTCTAAATTTCAAACAAACTATAGCAGAACCTTGTGTGTTTATATCTGAAGCCAAAGGAATGATATTAGCACTATACGTAGATGATGGAATTATAATAGGAGAGGATAAGAACGAAATAAAAACCTGTCTGAGGCAAATAGGTAAGAAATTTAATATAACTATAGAAGAAAAACTAACCTCTTTTTTAGGTATAGAATTTGAATGGAAGGGAAAGGATGTAACAATGTCTCAAAAACATTATATCGATAAGGTATTAAATCAATATAGGATGGAAAATGCAAAAGGCTCGGACATTCCCATAAGACAAAACAACTTACAAAAAGGGAATGAAGAAGGAAATAACAACTACTTTCCGTATAGAGAGTGCGTAGGTAGCTTACTATATTTGAGTACTAGAACAAGACCTGATATAGCTTACGCTGTAAACTATGCGAGTAGATTTGTAGACTCAAAAATGGAAGGTATGGTAAACATTATAAAAGGTATAATGCGATACCTAAAGACAAATAGTAACGTAGGCATAGGATTTAAATGTAACAAGTTAAACAACACAAAAGAAACCTTAATATGTTATAGCGACTCTGATTTTGCAGGCGATATACAGACCAGGAAAAGTACTACTGGTTTGGTTATAATGTTTGCTGGTGGACCTGTAAGTTGGTGCAGCAAGAAACAAAATCTAGTTACCTTGTCAAGCACTGAGGCAGAGCTTGTAGCAGCAACAGAATATACAAAAGAAATAATGTATCTGAAATCTCTGATAAGGGAATTAACTGGTAAAGAAGTGGAAGCAAAACTTTATATAGACAATCAGAGTACGATACACATAATAAAAAATGGAATATCTAACAAAAGGTGCAACCACATAGATATCAAATATTGCTATTTACATGATAAATACAAAGAAAAGAAGTAGAAGTAGACTATTGCCCAACTGCAGATCAGCCGGCTGACATATTAACAAAGCCATTGGACAAAACAAAATATAAGAAATGCAGGAATACGCTATGTGTAAATACATGTATATAGATTAGTTTTAAGGATCAAAAATTATATAGATTAGTTTTAAGGATCAAAAATTATATAGATTAGCTTTAAGGATCAAAAATTATATTATTAGTTTAAGGATCAAAATTAAGGGAGTGTGTTAGGAAATAATTTTGTTTAGGTTGGTACAAATGATAACCAGCGTACGATGTGAACAGGAATGGTTGATGTGAGAGAGAGATGAAGTGTGTAGAGAAGCGCACGTGTAAGAGCGAACGTGATTATAAAGAACTGTACAATTAAAATAAAATCTCTCTTTAAAAAGTATAATATTGAACAGAAAGTAACATATTCTCGTGACCGAGAGAAGCATGGAAAAACTTGTGTTAAAGAAATGATCTTTCTCACAAGTTTAGTGTATCAAATCGAGATAAAAACATACCTAGGATGTAAAGGAAGGTTTATAGAGTAATTTTACTGCTTTTTGTTTTATACTCTTCGGTGGTTTTGATAGAATAAACAATTAAAAGTGATATAATTTTTTTTCAGAAAATTAATATGTATCATGTAATAACTTTTTTTCTCCGCAAAACACCCCTCTAATTTTTTTAGGGGTTAATCATTAGACATTGCTTTAAACAATCGTGAAAAGTTTGCGTGCGATCTCGTGCTGGAACATACCTTTTTATGCGATTTAGATCAGTATGGCATGAACCGACCGTATATCATATGACTGATAATGATGAAATAACTGAGCTGTAGGTGATAGATACTTGGAAGTAAATGAAGGAAAATGAAAGTCATTATTGCTAGAATATTAATTTATATTATAAAAAAAAATTAATAAAAATTAATTAATATTTATAATATATTTTTTTTTTACGAAAAAATGTTTGAAACAAAAGTTTAACAGTATTAACCTCAATATAAACTTCAATATATCAAACTTCGAAAAAATGTTGTTTAAAACAAAAAAACAAGGTCGCTTCGATTTTTTAAACATTAAGTTGTATTTTTGATTTGATAGTGTTGTAGCTGGTGTTAAGACGAATTCAACGATATATAATAGTATGACCTTCACACTATTAATAACGTCGCAATAGTTTTGGCGCGCTAAACAAGCCAAATACCCCACTGTGCGGCGATCGACTCCGATTTATTCGATCTCCCACAACTGTTCGTGGAAACTCGTACTCAGAGCTGGCAGGGCACAGTAACGTGGCCGTGATAGCTCTGCACCAGCCCAGTCACACCAGAGGGATCGAATACTTCGAGAGTAGAAATAATTATTAGTTAACAATTCAAACACCGGATTGGTTACGAGACCCGATGTTAATTGGACGAGAGGTTCGTGCCTCCAGGCACTGGATGACGGAAAGGTTGAGACAAATATGAATAATTGTTGAGAGGCGATATCTGGTAAAAGTGAGATATATTCTATTAAATTTGTATGGATGAGAACACACAGTATTACTACTGTTCCGTGATTTACAAACGTATAAAAACGCAAGGTTAGCTTCTGTATATGACACGACCACAATACGATCGAGAGAGACGCGACGACCATAAACCGTAAACAAAGTATTCCCCGCTAGGAACGCGTATAAGAAAGTACGGTTCACGCGATCGCGGTTCTCATTCGCCCGGAGTAAGATTTTAACGATCGACGCCCGCATAGCACGCGTCGATTTAATTCCTATAGCAGTCCTTTCCTTTTCTGTTTAATTAATACAATGAATTAGGTTAAATTACTCTGGGCAAAAGTAGTCGACACCGATCGGTGCTGCCGCGATACCACGGGAGCGGCGATCGGTCTCTACTTGCCCCGGAATCCACCTCGTTGTATGGCGCGGTACAGGAGACTGGGCAGGGCACAGATTCGTGGCCGTGGCGACTCCTCACCGCCCAAACAACTTCGTGCTCTTCGCAGGACACACAGGAATAAACCTAGTTCGAAATCAGGCTAGTAACACTCAGACAGACGATCGGTCTTGCCGGATAATTCCGGGAGGGGCAATCGGCTCCTGCACACTAGGCAATAACAAACTTGGTGGGAAAAATTACGGATATCTAGGCAGAGCACGCAAGCGTGGTCATGGCGATATGCGAATTTTTCCTGCTGTCCGTTCTGAGCAGAAAACACTGTGTATCTCGCGAAATCACGATCTACACAGTGATGTGAATAAGAAAATGATGGATCGCTGCTATAAGAAATGATCACGGTAATGACGAACCCGTGTTACCGCTTTTCGTCGAATGAGATCTTTACAACCTCGCGTACCGACGTGAGAGAACGTCTCGCTACGAAAAATTGTCTTCGCTATATTCTTCGGAACGCGCGGCTTGGATCGCCCGTCGGACGGGCGACAAGCAATGCAACAAAATTTCAATGAAATCTTTATGACTTTCGTTGCTGATATGCAACTCACAAAAGTGATTAGCTTCACTGCAAGAATTGAATACAATCCAATAATTCGCCTCTTCGACGCAATTTAAACAATAAATCAAATGGAGCTTCAATGCTCAAATAAACATATCGTGGAACGAGACTTTACTCGATGTATAGCAATTTATATTAGTAACTCGCAATGCGACAAGAAATGCCCTTTTGCCGGGCTATGAACACAGGTAAATAACTTGCCTTATTGGCGATTCTCAAATGATATTCTCAACGAATAGGTTTCGCGATTTGATAATTAAATATTCGCAAATATTACTGCAATTATTACACAATTCGCAACTAGAAATACCCTTTATCCGGGCTAGTAACAAAATAGAAAATTATAGGCCTTTTTGGCAATTCGTAAATGACAGTTTAACTCTTTTCGATTTTCAATTTCACGCGGAACGCAAATTGACTCATACGTGCTTACTGAATTGAGTCCAGACGTAGAGTGATCAATCTGCTGCTCGCATCGACCTCCTTCGATCGCAATCGAGAGGGGATCGATGCGCACGCACCCTCTTATCTATATCGATCGCTCCTGCGGTCCTTGTCTCTGACAAGGATTACATATAACGTCACGGCCGTCGCAGTAGAGATCGATATCGATTCATGCAATACTTCGGTGTGTAATCAGTACGGTTACAACTTTCTCACGGGAATCAGTTCGAGATCGTCTCTGGCAGGATTGGTCCTAGATAACCCCACGTAGCTGTTTAGATAAAAACCAAACATACACCCGACTTAATGGAAAACGTCAAAAAACGAATGTGATCCAAGATTGTGGCCCAAGATTTCAGGGCTACATAAACCCCTTGCATTTTTACTCTCTTCGGTTCAGACTCAGGTAGTTACGAGTAGGCTCACGTTGTGTCACATTCGTAAGAGTGAACTTCTAGTGAGATCGAGCTAAAGTTCCCCTTCGGACCAGAATTAACCTTATAGATTCTGCAAGTCCTGTAAAGGTCTATTTGGCAGTTTGTATTACTTTCAGTTCTAATCTCCATACAAATTCAATTGCAACACCCACATTTGTAAGACACATCATGCCAGAATATATTTCGTTCAATATCCTGATCTCGCTTCAAATTTGTTCGCGACATACCATATTCCAAATAGAGATTTCTCCCACCTAGTGGCTCCCCAGTTTCACATTGGGTTCATACATAAAATCTATACTTTCCACGCGGCTCCCCGATCTCGCATAAGGTTCGCCTGCATCCTACAGCCCCCTGATTTTACACCAGGTTCGTCTGTGATTCATCTAACCTCCCAGCGATTCTCCAATCTCGCATTGGGTTCGTTCACGAAGTTTCACCCTCCTGTAGTCCTCTGATTACGCATCAGGTTTGTTTGCGTTTTTACTTTATTCCTAGAGGGTCCCTAATTACGCATCAGATTCTTTCTCGCCTCTCGCGAAGTGAGTGTGACAAGCGTTATCTCGTCAATCCGGGCCCTAAGGCTTGAGGTGTCGGGCAGTAAGCCCAGGACCATCTGGTTTAAGGGGGCCGGCGCGGCCGTGCAAGAGTGTGTGGGCACACGCACACATCGCTAAAGTCGCATATACGTATATGCAATTACAATTTTAAGTTTCATTAGTTTACGATTAATTAGTTTACGATTTTTCGAAATTACACTTCAGCATTGCAATGAGTAGTTCAAAAGTGGTCAATTATGATTCCTAAAAGTCAGATACAGGCGGGTACGGTGCCCAAAATGCATATTTTTACGTTATAGAGGAATAATTTGTAATATCACTGTCCAACAGCCAAAAAGTATTTCGATTCCCACTATGCAATTTTTATAGAGTTTTCCGCGCTGATTCCGAATCTGTTTTTCATTTTTTTCCTATACGTCCAGTTTTTGAGAAAATGCAGTCTAAAAAAAAGACATATTTTTCAACTTTAAACAAATATTGTGATGTTATTATAAAAGATATTGAATTGTTCTTTACAGCACAAGATTCTGTAGACTTTCCCGAATACAGTGATATCCAATATTAATACATTATGATTGTTTAAACATGTTTAAACAATGATTAAAGACGGAGATGCACCACTTTTGCAGCAATTTTTGCGGATATTTTCGAATTTATCTAAAAAAATAAGGGTCCAGCGAAAAATTGAACTATACCACGCGAAAGAGCAGACTTTTATCTTGAGAAACCCCCGTGTGAAGTTTGCATGGTCGACGTTTTTTTCGAACCAGAAAGCAAAATATCTTCGCGCGACATGAGTTTCCGCCAGTGGCGCTCGGGACGGGATACGGCGCAGTGACGGGATACGGAGCGGCGAACGACCGTTCTGGTGGTGAGCGCCACTGGTGACTCGGTACTGCCGTATACCTGAAGACATCTGTGCAGTTCGTCACCGAGTGACCCAGTGACACACATTTCGAAGCAGCAAATGGTTTTACGGCTGAATACGTGAGTTTTTAATACAATCAGTTTCTGTTTCTTCTCTTTTTTTACGATTATCTCGTAAACCAAAGCCAACCGCCAAATAGAGTAAAGAGAAATGTTGTTCAGAATAATGATCTTGACCACGTATCCAAAGCTCATCGAAATCGGATAGAAGCTAGTAGTACATCGATCCCATGGATTTACAAGTAAAGTTTCTCGCGATAATCTCGTAAACTAAAGCCGATCGCCAAAAAGTCTAAAGAGAAATGTTGTTCAGAATAATGATCTTGACCACATATCCAAAGCTCATTGAAATCGGAGAGCATTCACATAATCGAGAAACTCTTGTTCGTTGCGATGTCACGGCGTACCACCGACACTCGCTTGCCGGCAAGGCGCGACACGGCGCGGCGCGGCGGCCCAGGGCGCGCTCTGATTGGTCCGTGTTTTTCGTTAATAACTCCTAAACAAAGCCGAAGTTGACATTGGTGCAAAGGAAAATGTCTCTTAGAATGGTCTCAGGAACCTCCCATTTCCGGGACTTACACTTAGTTTGGGACACCCTGTATAATAAACATTATAATATATTGTGACGTTGCAACCTTTGCGACGTCCCTTCTCCGTTAATTCCGCGCATATTTGAGAGCGATAAGGGACCGGACCGCCCTCTAACGGGACACGTTACCGATACAGGATTCGAGAGCGCTCCTCTAAGAGATTCCGATATTATCGAGGACCTCCTAATGACATCTGTCGCGCGTGCCGAGAACGGCAAGTTTCAGGGCCGTATATGGAACGCGCAGAAGGAACCACCGATCGTCCGAATTGTCACGGGAAATGAACAATCGCCCCAAGGCCAGGAAGCTCCCGACGGAAAAGCGAATGGCCGTTTCGAGAAATTAGAGCTTGGTGCGAGGACACTCGGCCAACAAACCGGAGGCGCCGCCAGGACAGAAGCTCTCTTAAACATCTCGTCCAAGGTGACGCACTGGAAGACCTGACGCCGTCTCGCCCCGGCAAGGGAGAGCTACCCCGGGGTCGGTGCCCTCGTAGCCAAGAAGAGGAAGCCCCTCCGCTGGTCAAGTCGAGCGATAGGCTCCTTGACCAATTTCGTGATTGCCCGGGGCCCTAGGGCGCGAAGAGGGAACGCTCCTGTGCCGCAGAGTTACGCCGTGGAAACACGCCATAGGCAATTCGGAAAAGCGGTCGAGTGGGGGGAACCGAGTTCGATCCGCTAGATTGCCGAAAATCGATGGATCACTGTCGCGCTGGCTCTCGTTATCGCATGTCGTGCGTTCTGCACTCGCGTTGCGAACTAATTGTAACTTAGCGTCGGGAAACCGAGAAGTGCCCGTTGGAGGTTTTCGTGGTGTCTAAGATGAAGTCCACCTACGCTCCGGCCGTGCCTCACGCTCTATCGAGAGCAGTTCCGAAAAAGGGCATCGAAAACGAGAAACGGTAAGCCGCACTTGTGATCCATTCGGTAGTTCGTTGCGCGACGGCTCGACCTTCGTCGCGAGAGGACGAATGCTTCCCATTCCGTCCTCGATAATTCGCTCGCGTTCGTTTCGGGAATGCTTTGAGATTTCGAGATTATTTTGAGAGTTTTCGTCTCTAAATTACGTGCGAAAGAGTGTCCTAAGAGGAGTCGCGTTTTGTGAGAGTAAATCTTTTCGGTCTCTTCGTGTTTCTCGAATCCTGTGTCTCTCGCCGAACATCGTAGGGTTTTCGTCGGCGTTCGATCGCGTAATTGTTAGCGTACGCGTCGGGGCGAATCACGGGCGGAAGTCATCGCGACAGTCTCGCAGTTCGCCGGTCATCTGCGCCTCGCGTTTCCGAAGTTCGTTGCGAACGAAATCACGGTAATTGTCAGCGGTATCGTGCGAGCAAAATCGGTAAGACAACCGCGCGGCGAACGACCATCTTCTCGCTATCTTGTATGAAGAGCGCGGGCTCTCGGGTCGCGGTCACGTGGCCGCAGATTTTGTAATTTAACGACTGCTACAATAAATAGCTCGAGACCATATCGTAGTCGAATTACTCGATTCCCTGTGAGATCCGTCCTGCCGAGAGGGCTGTCCTAGTCATCCCGTGTTCGAGCCATCTGGCCCAGTCGCGACGTCGTTTTCGATCCGCGTATCTCGAAGATTCGACTCTCGACCTCGGCTTCTCCGAGCTCGAGCCTTGTTCCGCGTTTCGTGTGGCATCCTTGCGGTGCCTGGCGCCCGAACCTTTCGTTTGTCGTGAGGAAATCGTCGAATCCTCGAGTCTCGTTTGTCTCGGGCGGACCGCGTGTACTCGGCTTGCACGCGGCCTGGTCTCAGCGCCTGCAAGGCCCGAAGTTGACCGGCTTCCGCGAGTCAAACCGCTCGTCGGAAAAAGGTTAACGTGGCAAATTGGCGCCCGAACAGGGACCTCTCTCTCGAAAGGGTTTTCCCTGAACACGGAGAGAGGCACGGGTTGACGAAAGACTCTCACAGGGCCGATCGCGGTTCGATCTTCCGGCACGCCGTGATCGCTCGAGCGGGATTATAAAAATCGACGGGAATTGCGAGACACAGGATAAGCGATTAAGGGAAAATTAAAACGAAGCGCGAGATTGCTCTCACGAACGTAGCGAACGGAGGCCACGGACAACCACGTTCCGTTGCTTTGCGTGCTTTCCGTGCGTTCTTCGTAAAAGAGGAAGATTCCGGCGAGCCAGCATGATAGTAGCGGTTGTGGTGTTGTATTGGTTGAGATTATCTAAGATGGTAGAATTGGTTATATTCAATTCAGGAAGTACGTCTTCCGGTTTCGGAAACATTTTCTCGGGAATTTCAAACGTTGGTGACCGTTGGTAATTTCAACCGAGTAATCGTTACCCTGTTCCTCATCGGAAGGTCAGATTGATTTTGGAAATTTTTTTTTTCGGAGGTAATTCCGTTTGTGTTCGAACGGGAGCGCGATCGCTCTCCGAAATGGCAGCCGTATTGTTGGCATTCCGCGACTTCTGTATTGTATGGTACGAATCAAAGTCGCGAACGATAAATACCGCGTAGGTAAAATATTTACGGTTGACAACGACGGTTTGGCCTTTCCAGTAACAGTTTTCGTACAGTACCGAAACATTGGGGGGAAGGTAGCGCTCGGACGCCCGGCGTAAACACCGCGCGGTCGAGAGACCTTGGGGTCGAGAAGTCTCGTAGTAACGTCTCGTTAGCGAAAACAAATTCGAAATTCAGGCCGACATAACGGGTGTCGCAGAAATTGATAAGTCGACGCAGTCGGAGGAGGACGGGTCGAATAACAGCGCCTACGAAACGGACCCGGGGGTGGAGGACGATGGGTCCGGCCTAACAACCGACCCTGACCCCTCCTACCGATCCAAACGTAGAGACCTTGCAAGTATCGACGGGACTAACACCCCCGAAATTAAGAAGACCAGATACGGTAACGACGGAAAACGATCCTCCTCCGGACTATTATTTCGGACCAACATCGGCGTACGAGGGCATGCGGAAATGGCGTGCGTTTTCGGCCACTTGGTCAATCCGGTGTTACGGCGCATTTCGTTGCGCATACAATACCGCGTACCATACAATACTGCAAGCTTCGCTCGCGTTTTGAACTTCGGACGAGAACCGAGCCCGGCACGGGGCCGCTATGCGAATCGAGACCCGCCAGTTGACCTTACGGTAACACCTCTCGGGGGGTGAAAAACGAAACGGTACGACCTCCGTCAGAAGGAGACACGCTTATTAGAGGGGGATTTCGTTCTTAGGCGGCAAAGCGTAGTAAATCCGCCGCACGAAAAACCGCGGCGGGAAAAGTGTCGTCGATCGGATACCAGTCGAGTGCCCCGGAGGGGAAGGACGTCGAAGGTAACTGTCACCGATACCGCCGCAGAAGGTGACGACCGATTGCTAAACCCCGCTACCACCAAGGGGGGGAGACAGGGTAGGAACCAGCGGAGCTGCCCGTCGACCGCCTAACCCCGCTTCCGCCGCAGGAGAGGACGGCTGACCAGCCGACTCGCTATCGCCGCGAGAAGAACCGCCAAGCGACCCCCGACGAGGGCAGTGACGCTCAGGGTCTATCGTAGACCCTTGACGAGTACACCCTCGTGACCGGAATACACGAGCATTCGAGTCCCGTTTGCGAGAACTGAAAAGGTCAACTGACGCTCGCGCCTCTCGTCCGAAACCCAGACCGGGTCTGAACAATTTGATTTTTCGATTGCAGGAGTTGGGTATTTGTAGGGCGTGTTTGTCACTTCGTGGTGAAGGCTCCGTTTTGTAAAGGACATCTCTTAGGGAGGAACGCTCTCTCACCTGTCGAGCCGCGGATCACGGGGGCGACGAAACCGTGTCGGTCCGGTCCATTTTAAGGGGGGGGGAGTTGTGACGTTGCAACCTTTGCGACGTCCCTTCTCCGTTAATTCCGCGCATATTTGAGAGCGATAAGGGACCGGACCGCCCTCTAACGGGACACGTTACCGATACAGGATTCGAGAGCGCTCCTCTAAGAGATTCCGATATTATCGAGGACCTCCTAATGACATCTGTCGCGCGTGCCGAGAACGGCAAGTTTCAGGGCCGTATATGGAACGCGCAGAAGGAACCACCGATCGTCCGAATTGTCACGGGAAATGAACAATCGCCCCAAGGCCAGGAAGCTCCCGACGGAAAAGCGAATGGCCGTTTCGAGAAATTAGAGCTTGGTGCGAGGACACTCGGCCAACAAACCGGAGGCGCCGCCAGGACAGAAGCTCTCTTAAACATCTCGTCCAAGGTGACGCACTGGAAGACCTGACGCCGTCTCGCCCCGGCAAGGGAGAGCTACCCCGGGGTCGGTGCCCTCGTAGCCAAGAAGAGGAAGCCCCTCCGCTGGTCAAGTCGAGCGATAGGCTCCTTGACCAATTTCGTGATTGCCCGGGGCCCTAGGGCGCGAAGAGGGAACGCTCCTGTGCCGCAGAGTTACGCCGTGGAAACACGCCATAGGCAATTCGGAAAAGCGGTCGAGTGGGGGGAACCGAGTTCGATCCGCTAGATTGCCGAAAATCGATGGATCACTGTCGCGCTGGCTCTCGTTATCGCATGTCGTGCGTTCTGCACTCGCGTTGCGAACTAATTGTAACTTAGCGTCGGGAAACCGAGAAGTGCCCGTTGGAGGTTTTCGTGGTGTCTAAGATGAAGTCCACCTACGCTCCGGCCGTGCCTCACGCTCTATCGAGAGCAGTTCCGAAAAAGGGCATCGAAAACGAGAAACGGTAAGCCGCACTTGTGATCCATTCGGTAGTTCGTTGCGCGACGGCTCGACCTTCGTCGCGAGAGGACGAATGCTTCCCATTCCGTCCTCGATAATTCGCTCGCGTTCGTTTCGGGAATGCTTTGAGATTTCGAGATTATTTTGAGAGTTTTCGTCTCTAAATTACGTGCGAAAGAGTGTCCTAAGAGGAGTCGCGTTTTGTGAGAGTAAATCTTTTCGGTCTCTTCGTGTTTCTCGAATCCTGTGTCTCTCGCCGAACATCGTAGGGTTTTCGTCGGCGTTCGATCGCGTAATTGTTAGCGTACGCGTCGGGGCGAATCACGGGCGGAAGTCATCGCGACAGTCTCGCAGTTCGCCGGTCATCTGCGCCTCGCGTTTCCGAAGTTCGTTGCGAACGAAATCACGGTAATTGTCAGCGGTATCGTGCGAGCAAAATCGGTAAGACAACCGCGCGGCGAACGACCATCTTCTCGCTATCTTGTATGAAGAGCGCGGGCTCTCGGGTCGCGGTCACGTGGCCGCAGATTTTGTAATTTAACGACTGCTACAATAAATAGCTCGAGACCATATCGTAGTCGAATTACTCGATTCCCTGTGAGATCCGTCCTGCCGAGAGGGCTGTCCTAGTCATCCCGTGTTCGAGCCATCTGGCCCAGTCGCGACGTCGTTTTCGATCCGCGTATCTCGAAGATTCGACTCTCGACCTCGGCTTCTCCGAGCTCGAGCCTTGTTCCGCGTTTCGTGTGGCATCCTTGCGGTGCCTGGCGCCCGAACCTTTCGTTTGTCGTGAGGAAATCGTCGAATCCTCGAGTCTCGTTTGTCTCGGGCGGACCGCGTGTACTCGGCTTGCACGCGGCCTGGTCTCAGCGCCTGCAAGGCCCGAAGTTGACCGGCTTCCGCGAGTCAAACCGCTCGTCGGAAAAAGGTTAACGTGGCAATATATAAAATATTATATATATAATATTATATATAATATTTTTATTTATATTGAGAGCAATCACAATATGATATTATTATAAATATAGTATTTATTTAAACATTAAAAAACGATATTTATAAACAAAATTTTGTTTTATTGGTGGTTTTCAGTAGATATATGAATTCGCAGTTCAGTTCTTCCGAAATGGAAACTTCGTTTTAAATTAAATTTTTTTCATAAATAGCAACTGATCGGAATTGTGGAAGAAATACTAAAAGTTGCATTATACAACTTCTTTATGTGGACCTATATTGAAAATTTAAGAAATAGTATTTGTAGATCTGTGTTAATTGAACAATAAACGTCTACTATTTGATCTTCCTAAAATTCGCGTACAGATTCGCTTGTAGCTAATTTCCTACTGAATTTTTAAAATCTTTTTCTCAAAAACTGATTTATTTTGACATAGTATGAACATTGTTTTAAATCGATATGAAGCAGTGACTTTTTCGATTTTTGTCAATGGTTCGGCGCACTGTGGCGAGCGTGTGATTGGTACGAAACGAACGGCATGCATGAAGGAATTGATCCGAAATAAATTCAAGCGTAATACGACATTGAAGTTCTCGCCGTGCCACGTTTAAATTATTATGTTGGATGTGTCTTATCGTGATTATTAATGTATGTTTTTTCAGATTTAACAGAGTGTGGGGGAACAGGTTTTAAAAAATTGGAAATTACCAAAAATTCGAAAAAATGCATATTTCCTACTGAAGTTTGGGAGATACCAGGTATATAAAAATTCAGTAATTAGATATTGTTGAAACAAACGTTTTTAATTTTTTTTCAGAATTTTTTATACATATAGTGCATCGTACTACATATAGTGTATTGATTCTATAAACTTCTTTATGCAAACACATATTGTAATAAAAATTGTACGAAATGTAAATAAGTAGAGTTTTTAGTGCTCGGTAGGTTTGGTATTAAAAACAACAAAAATCAATTTTTTGATATTTCGTTACCTTTTGGAGGTGTATTATGCAATAGTAAACATTCTTGTATTCAGGAAAATATTATACAAACTTTAAAAAAAGCAAAGCTCTTAAAAAAATAATTTAAAAAATATTTTATTTGCCTATATTTCAATATATGAACAATACTTCTAGCAGATACAATTAGTGCAGACGGCATGGGTTCCCGCTGCGAATCGAATCTCCGGCCTTGGATCGAATCCCACACCGAATGATTTTCGTTTTCGTTAAACACTTTTTTAACTTCCCGATTTTATAGGGAAGTTATTGTAATGACCCCGAAAATTGAAAATCGATTTTTTAGCAGATCTTCACGTTTCATGGTCATTGCAGTCATTTTAGACTATTTTCAGCAAAATGTTCGTATGTGTGCGTGTGTGTGTGTGTGTTTGTGTGTGTGTGTGCGTGCGTATGTCTGTTTCTATGGTATCAAATTTTTCGTTAACGTTTTCTGAAAAAGTAACAACGCGATCAGAATGATAAATGATGCAATCGTTGTGCCCCGCTGTAACTTAGAGCTGATGAGATTTTGGTCCATTTTGGTCAAGTAGTTTTTTAGTTTTTTTAGTTTTTTTCGAAAGAAGTTCATTCAACAATGCAATTTATACGAGATAACGGAAAGTTTCCACCGAAGAAACAAACGTAATTACACAAAAAATTTTTTTTGTACCTTACGATGATGTTTCCGCTTACAATAATCGAAAATTATCCCAATGCAAGAGTGACTTAATCATCTCTACTCCCGAGAATACATTTTCAAAGAATATCGATGAAAGTACAAAAACAAAT
Organism: Lasioglossum baleicum; assembly: GCF_051020765.1. Classification (NCBI taxonomy): domain Eukaryota; kingdom Metazoa; phylum Arthropoda; class Insecta; order Hymenoptera; family Halictidae; genus Lasioglossum; species Lasioglossum baleicum. The sequence goes on along the minus strand of NC_134929.1, from coordinate 3,152,466 downwards.
TTATATTACAATCTTTAAAAAAACAATCAGTTCAAAACGAATTATTAACTGAGATTAAATTGAAAATTAATACAAACTATATGATAATTATTAATAACATTGATGTTGAAAACGGATTGGTTAATGGAGCACACACACATGCGGAATATTAAAATTTATTACTTTTCACGAAAATACTAAAATTACGTCTATATTGTGGTTAGATTTTCAATTGGCCAGAGTAGGAGTGAAAGTAAGAACTCGTTATCGTGATTATGTGAAAAATGCAAATATTGATCAAAATTTAACACCAATAATAAAAATATCGAATCAAGTAAATATGTCGAGTGAAGAAAAATATCAAATCACACGTAGTCAATTTCCAGTGGTTCCTGCTGAAGCGATTACGATTCATAAAAGTCAGGGACAAACATACGAGGAAGTATGTTTGGATTTTAAAAAATCAGAAAGGCGAACTTTACAAATGTTGTATGTAGCACTGAGCAGAGTTTCAAAATTGAGCGCGGTTTATATATTTTGGGACAACAGTTAAATTAACAGTATCGAAGAAAACCAGGATCAATACTGCGAACCCGGATAATGAGGAGTTGTATCGTTTGCGAAAAACTAATTAAGACAATTTTTTTTGCAACATTAGTATGCTATAACAAGGAACCAAGCGAGCAACGAGCCTGCGATGTTCGTTTAATGCGACGCCATATAGCAAACATTTTGATAAGTAGAAAACTATTGAATTTCCCTGAAAACGTATAATCTTCTTAAAACGTACACTTAATAATGATAATAATATACAGCAAATTCTTTGTGTGGCTCGTGGAGAGTCACACACCAAATAAAAAAAAACATTAATAGCTTGTGACGTTGCAACATTTGCGACGTCCCTTCTCCGTTAATTCCGCGCATATTTGAGAGCGATAAGGGACCGGACCGCCCTCTAACGGGACACGTTACCGATACAGGATTCGAGAGCGCTCCTCTAAGAGATTCCGATATTATCGAGGACCTCCTAATGACATCTGTCGCGCGTGCCGAGAACGGCAAGTTTCAGGGCCGTATATGGAACGCGCAGAAGGAACCACCGATCGTCCGAATTGTCACGGGAAATGAACAATCGCCCCAAGGCCAGGAAGCTCCCGACGGAAAAGCGAATGGCCGTTTCGAGAAATTAGAGCTTGGTGCGAGGACACTCGGCCAACAAACCGGAGGCGCCGCCAGGACAGAAGCTCTCTTAAACATCTCGTCCAAGGTGACGCACTGGAAGACCTGACGCCGTCTCGCCCCGGCAAGGGAGAGCTACCCCGGGGTCGGTGCCCTCGTAGCCAAGAAGAGGAAGCCCCTCCGCTGGTCAAGTCGAGCGATAGGCTCCTTGACCAATTTCGTGATTGCCCGGGGCCCTAGGGCGCGAAGAGGGAACGCTCCTGTGCCGCAGAGTTACGCCGTGGAAACACGCCATAGGCAATTCGGAAAAGCGGTCGAGTGGGGGGAACCGAGTTCGATCCGCTAGATTGCCGAAAATCGATGGATCACTGTCGCGCTGGCTCTCGTTATCGCATGTCGTGCGTTCTGCACTCGCGTTGCGAACTAATTGTAACTTAGCGTCGGGAAACCGAGAAGTGCCCGTTGGAGGTTTTCGTGGTGTCTAGGATGAAGTCCACCTACGCTCCGGCCGTGCCTCACGCTCTATCGAGAGCAGTTCCGAAAAAGGGCATCGAAAACGAGAAACGGTAAGCCGCACTTGTGATCCATTCGGTATTTCGTTGCGCGACGGCTCGACCTTCGTCGCGAGAGGACGAATGCTTCCCATTCCGTCCTCGATAATTCGCTCGCGTTCGTTTCGGGAATGCTTTGAGATTTCGAGATTATTTTGAGAGTTTTCGTCTCTAAATTACGTGCGAAAGAGTGTCCTAAGAGGAGTCGCGTTTCGTGAGAGTAAATCTTTTCGGTCTCTTCGTGTTTCTCGAATCCTGTGTCTCTCGCCGAACATCGTAGGGTTTTCGTCGGCGTTCGATCGCGTAATTGTTAGCGTACGCGTCGGGGCGAATCACGGGCGGAAGTCATCGCGACAGTCTCGCAGTTCGCCGGTCATCTGCGCCTCGCGTTTCCGAAGTTCGTTGCGAACGAAATCACGGTAATTGTCAGCGGTATCGTGCGAGCAAAATCGGTAAGACAACCGCGCGGCGAACGACCATCTTCTCGCTATCTTGTATGAAGAGCGCGGGCTCTCGGGTCGCGGTCACGTGGCCGCAGATTTTGTAATTTAACGACTGCTACAATAAATAGCTCGAGACCATATCGTAGTCGAATTACTCGATTCCCTGTGAGATCCGTCCTGCCGAGAGGGCTGTCCTAGTCATCCCGTGTTCGAGCCATCTGGCCCAGTCGCGACGTCGTTTTCGATCCGCGTATCTCGAAGATTCGACTCTCGACCTCGGCTTCTCCGAGCTCGAGCCTTGCTCCGCGTTTCGTGTGGCATCCTTGCGGTGCCTGGCGCCCGAACCTTTCGTTTGTCGTGAGGAAATCGTCGAATCCTCGAGTCTCGTTTGTCTCGGGCGGACCGCGTGTACTCGGCTTGCACGCGGCCTGGTCTCAGCGCCTGCAAGGCCCGAAGTTGACCGGCTTCCGCGAGTCAAACCGCTCGTCGGAAAAAGGTTAACGTGACAAATTGGCGCCCGAACAGGGACCTCTCTCTCGAAAGGGTTTTCCCTGAACACGGAGAGAGGCACGGGTTGACGAAAGACTCTCACAGGGCCGATCGCGGTTCGATCTTCCGGCACGCCGTGATCGCTCGAGCGGGATTATAAAAATCGACGGGAATTGCGAGACACAGGATAAGCGATTAAGGGAAAATTAAAACGAAGCGCGAGATTGCTCTCACGAACGTAGCGAACGGAGGCCACGGACAACCACGTTCCGTTGCTTTGCGTGCTTTCCGTGCGTTCTTCGTAAAAGAGGAAGATTCCGGCGAGCCAGCATGATAGTAGCGGTTGTGGTGTTGTATTGTTTGAGATTATCTAAGATGGTAGAATTGGTTATATTCAATTCAGGAAGTACGTCTTCCGGTTTCGGAAACATTTTCTCGGGAATTTCAAACGTTGGTGACCGTTGGTAATTTCAACCGAGTAATCGTTACCCTGTTCCTCATCGGAAGGTCAGATTGATTTTGGAAATTTTTTTTTTCGGAGGTAATTCCGTTTGTGTTCCAACGGGAGCGCGATCGCTCTCCGAAATGGCAGCCGTATTGTTGGCATTCCGCGACTTCTGTATTGTATGGTACGAATCAAAGTCGCGAACGATAAATACCGCGTAGGTAAAATATTTACGGTTGACAACGACGGTTTGGCCTTTCCAGTAACAGTTTTCGTACAGTACCGAAACATTGGGGGGAAGGTAGCGCTCGGACGCCCGGCGTAAACACCGCGCGGTCGAGAGACCTTGGGGTCGAGAAGTCTCGTAGTAACGTCTCGTTAGCGAAAACAAATTCGAAATTCAGGCCGACATAACGGGTGTCGCAGAAATTGATAAGTCGACGCAGTCGGAGGAGGACGGGTCGAATAACAGCGCCTACGAAACGGACCCGGGGGTGGAGGACGATGGGTCCGGCCTAACAACCGACCCTGACCCCTCCTACCGATCCAAACGTAGAGACCTTGCAAGTATCGACGGGACTAACACCCCCGAAATTAAGAAGACCAGATACGGTAACGACGGAAAACGATCCTCCTCCGGACTATTATTTCGGACCAACATCGGCGTACGAGGGCATGCGGAAATGGCGTGCGTTTTCGGCCACTTGGTCAATCCGGTGTTACGGCGCATTTCGTTGCGCATACAATACCGCGTACCATACAATACTGCAAGCTTCGCTCGCGTTTTGAACTTCGGACGAGAACCGAGCCCGGCACGGGGCCGCTATGCGAATCGAGACCCGCCAGTTGACCTTACGGTAACACCTCTCGGGGGGTGAAAAACGAAACGGTACGACCTCCGTCAGAAGGAGACACGCTTATTAGAGGGGGATTTCGTTCTTAGGCGGCAAAGCGTAGTAAATCCGCCACACGAAAAACCGCGGCGGGAAAAGTGTCGTCGATCGGATACCAGTCGAGTGCCCCGGAGGGGAAGGACGTCGAAGGTAACTGTCACCGATACCGCCGCAGAAGGTGACGACCGATTGCTAAACCCCGCTACCACCAAGGGGGGAGACAGGGTAGGAACCAGCGGAGCTGCCCGTCGACCGCCTAACCCCGCTTCCGCCGCAGGAGAGGACGGCTGACCAGCCGACTCGCTATCGCCGCGAGAAGAACCGCCAAGCGACCCCCGACGAGGGCAGTGACGCTCAGGGTCTATCGTAGACCCTTGACGAGTACACCCTCGTGACCGGAATACACGAGCATTCGAGTCCCGTTTGCGAGAACTGAAAAGGTCAACTGACGCTCGCGCCTCTCGTCCGAAACCCAGACCGGGTCTGAACAATTTGATTTTTCGATTGCAGGAGTTGGGTATTTGTAGGGCGTGTTTGTCACTTCGTGGTGAAGGCTCCGTTTTGTAAAGGACATCTCTTAGGGAGGAACGCTCTCTCACCTGTCGAGCCGCGGATCACGGGGGCGACGAAACCGTGTCGGTCCGGTCCATTTTAAGGGGGGGGGAGTTGTGACGTTGCAACTTTTGCGACGTCCCTTCTCCGTTAATTCCGCGCATATTTGAGAGCGATAAGGGACCGGACCGCCCTCTAACGGGACACGTTACCGATACAGGATTCGAGAGCGCTCCTCTAAGAGATTCCGATATTATCGAGGACCTCCTAATGACATCTGTCGCGCGTGCCGAGAACGGCAAGTTTCAGGGCCGTATATGGAACGCGCAGAAGGAACCACCGATCGTCCGAATTGTCACGGGAAATGAACAATCGCCCCAAGGCCAGGAAGCTCCCGACGGAAAAGCGAATGGCCGTTTCGAGAAATTAGAGCTTGGTGCGAGGACACTCGGCCAACAAACCGGAGGCGCCGCCAGGACAGAAGCTCTCTTAAACATCTCGTCCAAGGTGACGCACTGGAAGACCTGACGCCGTCTCGCCCCGGCAAGGGAGAGCTACCCCGGGGTCGGTGCCCTCGTAGCCAAGAAGAGGAAGCCCCTCCGCTGGTCAAGTCGAGCGATAGGCTCCTTGACCAATTTCGTGATTGCCCGGGGCCCTAGGGCGCGAAGAGGGAACGCTCCTGTGCCGCAGAGTTACGCCGTGGAAACACGCCATAGGCAATTCGGAAAAGCGGTCGAGTGGGGGGAACCGAGTTCGATCCGCTAGATTGCCGAAAATCGATGGATCACTGTCGCGCTGGCTCTCGTTATCGCATGTCGTGCGTTCTGCACTCGCGTTGCGAACTAATTGTAACTTAGCGTCGGGAAACCGAGAAGTGCCCGTTGGAGGTTTTCGTGGTGTCTAGGATGAAGTCCACCTACGCTCCGGCCGTGCCTCACGCTCTATCGAGAGCAGTTCCGAAAAAGGGCATCGAAAACGAGAAACGGTAAGCCGCACTTGTGATCCATTCGGTATTTCGTTGCGCGACGGCTCGACCTTCGTCGCGAGAGGACGAATGCTTCCCATTCCGTCCTCGATAATTCGCTCGCGTTCGTTTCGGGAATGCTTTGAGATTTCGAGATTATTTTGAGAGTTTTCGTCTCTAAATTACGTGCGAAAGAGTGTCCTAAGAGGAGTCGCGTTTCGTGAGAGTAAATCTTTTCGGTCTCTTCGTGTTTCTCGAATCCTGTGTCTCTCGCCGAACATCGTAGGGTTTTCGTCGGCGTTCGATCGCGTAATTGTTAGCGTACGCGTCGGGGCGAATCACGGGCGGAAGTCATCGCGACAGTCTCGCAGTTCGCCGGTCATCTGCGCCTCGCGTTTCCGAAGTTCGTTGCGAACGAAATCACGGTAATTGTCAGCGGTATCGTGCGAGCAAAATCGGTAAGACAACCGCGCGGCGAACGACCATCTTCTCGCTATCTTGTATGAAGAGCGCGGGCTCTCGGGTCGCGGTCACGTGGCCGCAGATTTTGTAATTTAACGACTGCTACAATAAATAGCTCGAGACCATATCGTAGTCGAATTACTCGATTCCCTGTGAGATCCGTCCTGCCGAGAGGGCTGTCCTAGTCATCCCGTGTTCGAGCCATCTGGCCCAGTCGCGACGTCGTTTTCGATCCGCGTATCTCGAAGATTCGACTCTCGACCTCGGCTTCTCCGAGCTCGAGCCTTGCTCCGCGTTTCGTGTGGCATCCTTGCGGTGCCTGGCGCCCGAACCTTTCGTTTGTCGTGAGGAAATCGTCGAATCCTCGAGTCTCGTTTGTCTCGGGCGGACCGCGTGTACTCGGCTTGCACGCGGCCTGGTCTCAGCGCCTGCAAGGCCCGAAGTTGACCGGCTTCCGCGAGTCAAACCGCTCGTCGGAAAAAGGTTAACGTGACAAGCTATAGGTACTACTAGACATGCGTACCACTAATCCTTTCGCAAGGGCAGTCCTATCCGCGAGCTCGCGAAGCGAGCGAGCAAAAACAACCCTACTCGCAAGCGAGCGAAGCGAGCGAGCAACAATAACCCTCTAGTTTTCTTCTTTCTTAACCATATAATTGTTGTAGTGATATTTCAGATATATTGTCAAAGCAATATTTATATTGCATTTTTACGTTTGTTAAAAATGTTCAATATTACATAATTTTCGACGGCTCCTATCCATACAATGATATTTAGAGGCAGTATTTCGTACGAAGATATCTAAAAAAATAATTCTATTTGACTCTATAGTACTCTATACGAATATTTCTTGCACCATGACACTATTTAAAAAGTGCGTGTAACATTATTTTATTTCATTCTTGTTATTTTTAAGTTTATTTGGTTCTTGTGCGACGAGGCGAAGAGCTAGCAGACCAAGTCGAAGTCGAAATCTTAAAAGAATAAGGTCTCTCCGCGTCTCTTTTTTCCCGACGCTGTCCTTCTTTGTGTCCGAAACTTGCGTCGCTCATTGCATAAGCAAATATCATCGGAATTATATAATTTTGGTATCAGTTGTGACGTGGCAGATTCCGCCTACGTTACTCCGAACCTTAAGCGAAAGACCGGGTCACTGAAAAGCGGCATAATAACGAAGCGGTTATAACGAGCGCTCTCCCTGGGACATCCGAACGCCCAAAGAATAGAATTATCGCATTTGAATGTCGCGCCGCCGGGCGCGACAAGAGTTTTCAGAAACCACCGAAATCGGAAGGATACCCGATACCTGTCTCCGGCCGCCGATTGGCGGAAGGCCGCAAGCGGAGACGCTCGGAACACCAATCACAGGGCACCGCTGGCGAGGAAGACGGCGAGGATTGGACCGAGCCCGGATCTGTCAACCCGGAGAAAGCGACGAGGCTGTTAAACATAAGGACGATCAGCAGTCCACCCTCGTCGACGTCTCATCCGGAAAATGCCATGAGAGCTACACCGGAACGGCTCGGATCCATGGATGCCGACTAACCGCCTTATATCGGCCAGGCTTCGGAAAATAGAAAATACCGAAGGCCCGGTCCGACATGCCATCGAGTCGTCCCTGCGCCCAGAATCAACGTGATTGGCCCGAGCGTCGCCGAAGACGAGAGTTGGGGGAAAACTCGCTTCCGCGTTCCGAACCATCTCGAACTGGGCCACTGGGTCGAAGGACTGTGTACAGTAAAGACGTGCGAACTATTAGACCGCGAGTTAAGAAAGTATTTTGCGACAGCCGCCATTACAACGAAATTGGTAAGTGCCGGTCAGGCTTTATTTCGATATATTTTGTGACCAGTTCGTGTTGGTTCGGGGACGTTATTCGAGTTCGCGAAAGTTCGTACCGCGGTGTACCGCGTGTTTCCCCGCGTTTACCGTTGACCAGGAGTCGCTCTCCTGAGAGGCTCGCGAGGCCGCGGATCGTGTGTCGCCGAATCCTCGTGCACGAGATATTCGGGACCCACGATATTCGCCCGGTAATTCTTTAGGTTGCCCTCGGATTGTTCCTCGGGAGGATAACGCGCCGTAGTCGTTTCGTATCGATCACCGTTCGCACGTTTCGCCCAGTCTCGAATTAGGAACGCGTACGTTACCGGAGCTCGGTCGAATTCGTGCCCTCGTGGCTTGTAAATTCACGCGAAGTCCTGTGACGACCGAGCTCGACGCGATAGAAATTATTCCGCGCGATCGGCCGAACAGCCGCCGTCACTTCCGTGTTCGCGCCGGCAAATCTATTGACTACCGCCGGCATCGGCCGGCGGATTGTATGACCATCTCGATTCAATAAACGACGTACTTTTGCCTGAAGATTATCGAGTAATTTCATCCCTCGTGAGAAACGTTCCCGTCGCGGGGAATGCCCCGTTCCTTTCCTCACGTGGTTCCCTGTACCCGTTCGCGGCCGTCACCGGTCTAAACGATGTTCGCAGATTTGACTTCAGTTTGAGAACCAAGCGAATCGTCCGAGAGTTTCGCGTGGTACGGTATCGTACCTGGCGCCCGTTCACTTCGTGCACAATTTTGTCGTTCCGTTCGAATCTGCGAAGATCTTTTGTCTCGAGAGGACCACGTGTCGCGCGACCGAGCGTGGCCCGGTCGCAAGGCCATAATTTCTCGAAGTCGGTTATCTCTCTGTTCGCAGGGAAATAACCGGCGTGACACAGTTTCATAAAAAGAAACAAAATTCACCAAATATGTTAAGGAAAATCCTATAAAAAAAGTAATGATAAATAATTAAGCTTTGTTGTTTGATTAGTAGTCTCACACCGATATACCCGACCCGACCCGTATCATGTTACAATGTTTCACTCCACTCCACGGCGACCGAAGCCCCCGAGCTTCAATTCCCTTTTCTCTGTTCGTCATCATAGAATAGTGTTTCCTGAAAATTGAATGTCTCTGGCCAGACTCGAGTTTTCGACATTTATAGCAAGCTTGCTATAATCTTATCATATATGTCAAAATTTAGTTTTCTATTTAAAATATTTTGTTGTTAAAACTCATTAATAGTTTTAAATAGTACTTGAATATATTTAAAATGGTTTGGAATATTGGAATATTACAATTTGGAATGAAGGGCCTAGCCGGACGAGGTAGTCCTTCGAATTATTTAAACAGCCGTTGTGCCATTCAATTTTCGGTCAATTTTCCCCATTTACTTGCATTAATTTAATCATATAATTGCATTTAATTGAAATTGATATTTGAGATTTTTTCCCGATTTGTTGGTTCAAAATGTTAATTACACAAAGTGAAAAACACGCAAAAATTCGACAAATGCAGGTTTTTTAGAGAAATTAAAAAATAGCATTGATCATATTTTTAGACTATCAACATACCAGAAGTTTTTTTACGACAGCGCGTATAGTCCAGTCGCCAGGTACTTTTACCTGGAAAGTATTCCGAACTTAATGAAATTTTGACACGTCATTTAGGGGTACTCTGGGGTGTCGAATCTGAGTTTTCAACCTCGAGGACCCTGTGCTAACTTGGGGAGGGAGAAAAAACCACGATTCTTATTACCTTGTTTTGGTAAAATATTATATATTATATGTTTTATATGTGTATATTATATTATACTAGAAAGAATGTATAGTATATATATATGTATGTATATGCAGGCATATGTATACAGGGTGTCCCAAAACCCCTTCGACTCCGGGAAATGGGAGGTTCCTTAGGTCATTTGAAGCAACATTTTCCTTTGCACCAATGTCAGCCGGGGCTTTGTTTAGGAGTTATTAACGAAAAACACGGACCAATCAGAGCGCGACCTAGACGCGCGATGGCACGTTCAGCCAGGCGCTCCGGGAGACGAGCGTGGTGTAACACCGCGATGCCGCAACGAAAAAGGGTTTCTCGAGATTATGTGAATCTTCCCCGATTTGGATGAGCTTTGGATATGTTGTCAAGACCATGATTCTGAACAACATTTCCCTTTACAGTTTTTGTCAGCCGGCTTTAGTTTACGCGATAAATGTAAAAACTTGTAATTGTAAATCGATCGATTGTACTATCTTCTACCCGATTTGGATGAGCTTTGGATATGTTGTCAAGACCATGATTCTGAACAACATTTCCTTTAGACTTTTTGGCGGTCGCGGAAGAACTTTACTTGTCAACTCATATGGGTGGATCTTTTTACCCGACTTACGGCAACGTTACCCGAACGAGAGAAGAACCAGAAACTGATTATATTGAAAACTCACTTATTCAGCCGTAAATCCATTTGCTGCTTCGAAATGTGTGTCACTGGGTCACTCGGTGACGAACTGTACAGATGTCTTCAGGTATACGACAGTACCGAAAGCTAAGGGACGTACGGCCAGGTCGACGAACTGCACAGCCGGTGGTAGAAGGCCTAAGGGATGCGCGGTCAAGTCGACGATCCAGAATTTCACTTTCACTTTCGATTCGATAAATAATTCGTATGTTTATTTCACACAGATGCCTTGAAATTTTTCCACACTCACAATCACTGTTTACATTTGTCAACACATAGTTATGCACTAATAATAATTGGCATATCCCTTGTCCTGCTGCACAAATTACAACAATCAGGTAATGCAATCACTAGACTGCGGATTTCATGCATTCGTAGCAAACATGAGTAGGTGCATTTTAAGACACTAGAGAGATTAAAATAATTTCAAAACACCAATGTATTATTTTCAACTTCTTAAAATGATCACAATCAAATATCTGTCTGGCTCCTGTCCCTTGTAATAGCGGCAGCCAACTTTCATTTTACATAAAGATCCGCAGTCTAGTGATTAGATTAAATAATCGTTTAATTAGTTTAAGCAATTATTATTAGTGCATAACTATGTGTTGACAAATGTGAACAGTGATTGTGAGTGTGGAAAAATTTCAAGGCATCTGTGTGAAATAAACATACGAATTATTTATCGATTCGAAAATGAAAGTGAAATTCTGGATCGTCGACTTGACCGCGCATCCTTTAGGCATTCTACCACCGGCTGTGCACTTCGTCGACCTGGCCGTACGTCCCTTAGCTTTCGGTACTGTCGTATACCTGAAGACATCTGTGCAGTTCGTCACCGAGTGACCCAGCGACACACATTTCGAAGCAGCAAATGGATTTACGGCTGAATAAGTGAGTTTTTAATACAATCAGTTTCTGCTTCTTCCCTCGTTCGGGTAACGTTGCCGTAAGTCGGGTAAAGAGATCCACCCATATGAATTGACAAGTAAAGTTCTTCCGACCGACAAAAACTGTAAAGGGTAATGTTGTTCAGAATCATGGTCTTGACAACATATCCAAAGCTCATCCAAATCGGGTAAAAGATAGTACATCGATCGATTTAGAATTACAAGTTTTTACAATTATGTATGTCGTAAACTAAAGCCGGCCGACAAAAACTGTAAAGGGAAATGTTGTTCAGAATCATGGTCTTGACAACATATCCAAAGCTCATCCAAATCGGGGAGGATTCACATAATCTCGAGAAACTCTTGTTCGTTACGGCATCGCGGCGTTACACCACGCTCGTCTCCCGGCGCGCCGGGCTGAACGTGCCATCGCGCGTCTAGATCGCGCTCTGATTGGTCCTTGTTTTTCGTTAATAACTCCTAAACAAAGCCCCGGCTGACATTGGTGCAAAGGAAAATGTTGCTTCAAATGACCTAAGGAACCTCCCATTTCCCGGAGTCGAAGGGGTTTTGGGACACCCTGTATATATATGTGTGTATATATATGTGTATATATGTATATGTACATGGAATATATTATGTCTCTTGCTCTCTCTCTCTCTATATATCGATAGCGTATAGGTTAAGATATATATAAGTTAGTTAATAAGTTAGAAGAATAAGAAAAATTTGTAAGAAAGAAAGAATGAGTGAATGTAATAGAGGTATGATAGAAGAATTGTAACCTTAAGGGGAAACAATAAAGATATACAATACAATACAATATTACCTTGTTTTGGTTTTTCGCCTATTACTCAAAAACTGAAAAAAAACGACAGCGGGGCCCGATCGGGGATGTTTTTTTTTATTATTAATATCTATATTGCTATTAAACATAACACCAACAAAAATATAAAAAGGCTTGAATCCACTCGGTTGAAGTAAATAAATTGTGCTGTCCTCCCCAGTTAATACTGAAAATGTAAGGGGTATCCGTAGTATGAAGATTATATACAATAGATATGTTGAAAAACTAAAGTTATGAGCCAAAAACTTGCAATTTCCTGCTAAATGTCACAATGCGTGGTTCAAAATGTCATTTTGAGAAACATTTCCTAATTTTGAACGCCTGTCTATCGGTGCCTGTTGGGTCAAAAAAAAGATTGTCCAGTGAAATTTGAAGAAAATTTAATCCTCTTTCCAAAAATGAAAAACAAAAGTTCTGAGGACCCACAGTTTTTGATATTCCATCACAGTTTGTATAGTATATGTATATTATTTCTCCTCTTTGTTTCTATATAAAATTTTATCATAGTTTAACGCCCCGTTCAGCGGTATCATTGACCACCTTCAGTCTATGTTTCAGTCAGACTACTTATTATTCATAATAACTTTTTTTCCGATATTATAACTGTTTTTCTTTTGTAGATTTAAGCGTATTAATGAATTCATATATATATATATATATATATATAATTTAAGGGGTGGTTCTCGACGATAATATATGACGAAAATGAAGAATAAAAAAATTGCGATTTCGGCTTTGTTATTTAGTTATTAACAATTAAAAATCCGCCTAAAATGCTGCAACACTTCTAACAATAGTATACGTTGCGTACGTCAGACAGGCGCGCGACAGTCTCGTATCAAGTGACAAACGCATGCATACCTTGGTTCTCATTTGGGGCCCCAGTGAGGTGAAAATGTTTAAAAAATCGTTGTACGACATTGAACCTACCTACTCGTTAAAATTCACAAAGGCATTTCTAATATCCGCCCTATGGAATTATCGAGTAGAAGGGGTCAATGCCCTTTCACTTTTAAATTCTTCTGAAACATATCCACAAATCCTCATCCTGCACTATAATTGTTCACAACACCGTACTTAATATACTGGAATAAACGCTCTAGCTCTATTTACAATATCATACACACGCACTACGAGTTTACAGAGAGTACAAGTTTACTGAGGGGAATGAGGAGAATGTAAAGAACTGGTAATCCTTTAATGTTGAAACACTGCACTTTATTGAACTTGATTTACGTCGCGAGACTCGCTCACAGACGGAACGGACATCTTGAGGTCGTGCGATTTCAGCGACCGGATATCTCCGACGCGTGCGAGAAGAATCGTCCTTACAAGCTAGCATCAGTATGCACACCGATTCAAGACATCCGACGAGGTCGATGCCAGATCGATAAAACAAATGAAGATCTACAGCAAACTACCGCCCAAACATCGCGCGTTGCTATACCAATACATTGTCTATCCTGTTTTCACGAATTTCGTGATTCTTTCTCATTCTGTCTGTGACCGCGAAATATCTCATGTGTGTGCATTGACCACATTAGCTGTCTTGAATCAGTGTGCATACGGATACTAGCTTGTACGGACGATTCTTCTCGCACGCATTGAAGATTTCCGTTCGCAGAAATCGCATGACTCTGTAAACTCGTAGTGCGTGTGTATGATATTGTAAATAGTGCTAGAGCGTTTATTCCAGTATATTAAGTACGTTGTTATGAACAATTATAGTGCAGGATGAGGATTTGTGGATATGTGTGAGAAGAATTTAAAATGAAAGGGCATTGACCCCTTCTACTCGATAATTCCATAGGGCGGATATTAAAAATGCCCTTGTGGATTTTAACGAGTAGGTAGGTTCAATGTCGTCCACCGATTTTTTAAACATTTTCACCTCGCTGGGGCCCCAAATGAGAACCAAGGTATGCATGCGTTTGTCACTTGATACGAGACTGTCGCGCGTCTGTCTGACGTACGCAACGTATACTTTTGTTAGAAGTGTTGCAGCATTTTAGGCGGATTTTTAATTGTTAATAACTAAATAACGAAGCCGAAATCGCAATTTTTTTATTCTTCATTTTCGTCTTATATTATCGTCGAGAACCACCCCTTAAATTTTCTCCCACCTGTAGGTAAACACCCTGTATAAAGGAGTGAGTAGAGAGACTTCCAGGATTGCAAGATATTCATTTACTCATTTCTCGATAATACAAACTCGGGGTTTTTCACTAGTCAAAAAAAACGCCAGATAAAACATCGACCTAGGGCGCTATCTGCCTCAAAAGTCCTATTTTTTCGTTTACGAAGCGTAATTTGCATTATTCGGCAGCATGTAGCTATGAAAATAGCTATATGCGCAGTTGTATGCTTCCGTATCTCTGTCAGTCATGTATCTATGAAAAAACTCTTCAAACAAAAGTTGTAGTATATAAGGAGGTGGATATAGTATCAGAGAAAAAAAATTTTTCAAAGTCATTATTTCAAGTTTTCAAGGTCACGGATGTTTTTTCTATCAACAACTGTTTATGCTATATATGGATTCTCAAAGAGAAAAAAGACAAATTCAACGATATATCATAACGTCTATTTATGTCAAGGTTTAAAAAATTCAAAATTTTAAAATTTGCTGCGCCTCATTTTCCCATGATCCAATCGGCCCCAAAATTTTTCCAGATCATTTTCTCAACATTTGTTACAATTCTGGTTTACGGGACCAAAAAATTTCATGGTCGAAAAATAAGGTCCACCCTAATGTACATATACGTAAATTACGAGAAGCAGTAAAGGGTGCTTAACGTCGAAGAAGAAAATCCTGGTAATTAAAACTTAATATGTACTACATTCCACGTTATTAGAATAATTGTAGTCTGATTATGATACATTTTATATCAACATTTTTTATTTACACCTAGAAACGCCACTGTCTCGGAAGGAAATGGACATTCTAGAGGAGCAATAAAATTAGAGCATCATCGCGAAAAAAGATGAGTTTGCAATAACCTCAATATACATTTTATGAAATTCTATTATAATTATAGTTATGACTGTATTTTTTAATAAATAAACTTGTGTATGCTAGTATAAAATCAATTTATATATATTATACAATTTATTTTATTATTTGTTTGACAACTAATAAATCTACAAATTGTCTCATAAACTAAAAAATACTTCCTGCATTTTCGTATTCTCCAATCAGTCCAAATAAATACCATCGATCTGTTCTCATATACCAATTTTTATTAATGCAATTATGACAGTAACAAAACGTTTCTATTTAAAATGAATACATATTTTGAACATAGTTTTAACATTTTTAATTTTTTGGAAGGTTAAAAAATGTAATTAAAAAAGTAATGAAAAATAAAAATTAAAAAAAATCTTCGCTGCACGGGGACTCGAAGGCTAGCTCCAGATTGCGATTCATACGCTCGACGGCTCGACAGTCGAATTTCAGTTTCGTTTCCGTAAGCCGTAAAGCAATACAACATGGCAACATGGCAAGTTCTAAAAATAGATTGTGGCTGGCACAAGCGCACAAGCATCGCACACGGATATGTTAGATTTTTATGAGGGTGTGTTTCATAGGAACTGAATGAACGTCTATAGAAACACTATTTATCTTTATAAATCACACACTTTAATGTTAATATATATATATATATATATATATATATATATATATAACTGTATGAATATTACATTTGTAATAATTATGACGCCGACCATGCGGCCACGTGCGTACACGGTAACGTGTTCTTAACAAGTGAGAGAAGAACGCGGGAACCGCGCGACACACTGAACCCCGTAAAAGGTGTCGCTACCTGGTGCTTATTGCCGCGTAATTATGAACATCTCAACAGGATATAGTAGAGGTACGCTGGTGAGTGTAGCGCGTGGGCGCGTTGCTAGCACGATACATACAGTGTCTTCTGCACCGACGAAATGCCGTCGGTGGCCTCCTGTTTCTCACTCCAGTCAGAATATATACTAGAGGGCGTAAGAGAACACCGAAAAATTCGAGAGACACCAACTCCCATAAGGCTGGCAGTCTTTATTAATAGTATCTCGTCGGTGACCCAATGCATTTTGGTGTCCGTCGGTATCGGTGCGCTAACGCCCCATTTCCGTCGGTATCGGTGTGCTAACGCCCCGTTACCATTCAGTGTCAACACCCAATGTTACCGATAAAACACAATTTTGGAGCATTTATTAGCACGAATAAAAAATTTTATACACCATTCGCATTACGTGTATTTAATATGATTCTTAAATTGAAAAATTTTATTTTTTACGCCTTCCTAATGTGTTCGTTTTTATAGTTTTCTTATTACATTTCGATATACAGTAGTGAACAAAAATTTAAAGGCACTCTAAAAAAGACGATAACTGTTTCAATATTGTACTATACGATTTGAAATTTTTTGTGAAAGCTAGAGCAATTGGTTTACTATAGGTTGTGAAAAGAAATTTTTTTAAATGTTGCATTTTCAACTTTTTTATGTGGGCCTATATTGAAAATTTAAAAAACACGTTCTGTAGATCTGCGTGACTCAAACATATTTTGATAATTTCGTCAAGATCGGTCGACGTTGCAATGAGCTACAAACGTTTAAGGGTGGTAAAAATTGCAGATTTTCACGGTTTTCGGCCTCTAACTGCAATAAATCTAAGGATTCTTACATCTTTCAATGCCTGTCGTTCTTATTAGCGTATTCGCTCTCTTTACGGCGAACAGGCAGAAGAGAGCCTCTTTTCGATTGCACGCATCCGATAATTGTCGGATGTATTGAAAACTCATAATCGGACAACGTTGCGTACTTTAGACTTGACAACGCTGTAGACATATCGTTCGCAGATATTTTTGCTACAAAAAAGATCATTCATTGGGTTTTATTATATTATCGTGCAAACACCATAGGGCCTCCTGGTTAAATTTGCTACGGGCCCCGTGCTGGATTAATCCGGCACTGGCTGTAGAAGTTTTACCAGTCGAACCCGATTCGTATTGGTTCTAGTTTTCGAATTCACCGTTCTCAAAGCGTAGAGGATGCTAAAATCACTGGCATTTTAAGGTGTCGGTACTTCAGATTCCTATGGACACCAAGTCCCATAAGGTGTCAGGTCTATTCCTATATCTCGTCTGTGCCTCTACCAAGCAGTTCGGAAGCGATCGTGGAAAGTATTGCGGATGTGGAGGATGAAGTGTTGCACGCGGATATCGGAGTATTAATATTGTTAATATATTTAATTTGTTGCTTATTTCTTGTAAAATTATTGTACATTATTGCAAAAACTTCGAAAAAGAAACAAAAAAAGTGTCCCCGCACGGGGCGCGAACCTGGGATATCAGACTGGTACGAATTTTTTTCCAATTCCAAAATCGATTTTCTCGAAAACGGGTTCGCGTTAGCGGCTAAAACCAATTGGATAGTTCATGAGGGTGCGTAACCTATGTCCACACGAAAATTCGTTGCGATCAGGCGTTCTCGATACGCGAGGTCTCCTCGTTAGTATCCGAGGTTACACGATACACATTACCAAGTCTACATACCTTTTACTTGTATAAAGAATCTATTGTAATTTGAACTAGATAAACGAGAATGTGAGATTTCATATCCACATCCTTTTAAACTCCGCTCACTAGTATTTCCCACTATGATACACCTTTATTGATCGAGGTGTATCGACATTTCTTGAAGTTACGGGGGCCAATTTCCGAATACCTTCCCCTTACTTAACCTGTGAAAAACGATGGTGAAAGAGACATCGGCTAATTCACAACTTTCCTATGTCAGTGACGACCCGGTGACTAAAAACACACCGACTAATCTACGGCTACCCTTTCCTACCTAGTGGCGATCTGGTGGTGAAAGAGACATCGGCTAGTTCACGGTTTTCCTACACTGAGAAAAAAAAGTAGTTACTTCAATAACACGCGTGTTATTGTAATTTTTTTAGGTAATTATTTACAAAAGCACCACCCTCTCCGATTTTGATGAAATTTATATATGTTATGCAGCAACACATTCTAAACAACTTTTTCCTTTTCCAATATAGGGGGGTCGCTTTTAGTTTTCGAGATATTTGCAAAAAACTATCGCGAATACTGTATTCAATTTTTCGTATTCCTGAACGCTCCGTTGCAACGTAGAGTGTTTCGGTGCGGCGTTTGTTTACATTTTGACGCTGTAGAGATAAGAGAGAAAACAGGGGGGTCGGAAAGGGCCAGCCTGACACCACACACACCCACCCAGTGCTTAACACACACCCACTGTTTCTAAATTATACTCTAGATTCTTACGTATTTTCACGTGCTGATTACAAATATGATAGTGAAAATTGGTGCAAATGTTAATTTCTTAACGGAAACCTTCTTTTTAAAAACACTGGGTGCGTGTTAAGCACTGGGTGGGTGTGTGTGGTGTCAGGCTGGCCCTTTCCGCCCCCCTGTTTTCTCTCTTATCTCTACAGCGTCAAAATGTAAACAAACGCCGCACCTAAACAGGTCTACGTTGCAGCGGAGTGTCCAGGAATGCGAAAAATTCAATACAGTATTCGAGATAGTTTTTTGCAAATATCTCGAAAACTAAAAGCGACCCCCCTATATTGGAAAAGGAAAAAGTTGTTCAAAATGTCCATATCTATATCATATATAAATTTTATCAAAATCGGAGAGGGTGGTGCTTTTGTAAATAATTACCTTTTTTTACTTCGATGAATATCAATGTATTCTTTCCAATAGTATGAAATTTAGAAGCAAATCGTTATGTATTTGAATTGTCTATCATGAAATGATTGAAAATATTATTTGATTCAATACCGTATATTATTATTCGTAATATTTCTTTTTTTCCTTCAATCAGATATGTTGTTAAAAAAATTTGAGAAATGTATTGATTTTTTGTAATTGATAGAAATAGTTAAGTTGTTGGGTGAATAACAGGGACGGTTCAAAAGAAGCAGATAATGCTCAATTCTAAATTTTCTTGACTCAATGATACGAAAATTTCAAAATAATTTTAAACAAATATTGAAGCAAGCATTAATGTGTTTCTATTGAAAGTATCTGACGGCATCTTTTCAATAGAATACGTCACTTATCTCAATAATTTTGCTGCATTTAAATCGATCATATATTATTTATAAAATAAGGAAAACTGCATTGGTTTTTTAGTATTGGCAGAAACATTTTCATTGTTAGTCGAAACCCGACTATGTCAAAACAAATTGAGAACGCGAAACGTAACGTGTCTGCACAAAAACAGACGCGGATATCTACAATATAAATATTATGTAGGTAGTTAGATCGTTTCGGCGTGTCAAAGACGCTGTGCCGCGCACCGTCTCTTTTTGTTGATACCCGCTCTCCTTCTCGGGATCTCGATACGTTCGTATGTAATCGGATAGCTTCGGGGTTCCGAAGAGACCACGGTGTACATATTATACACCGTGTATTATGTAGAGGTGTTACGACTAAGCACCTCTGTAAGGTTGACGTTTTGTGATAGATAGAGTTCGTCGCTAGATGGCATATCGGGCATCCTCACAGTTTTCATGTACGTGTGTGAATGCAATTGTGTGTAGCAGCGTGTCCATGTAGCCCGTGCTAAGTATGGACACGCTGCTACACACAATCTCATTCACACACGTACATGAAAACTGTGACTAGTATTCCATCTGGCGGTGACCAGAGAACTAACCTCTAAATATCACACCTTTCCGAGAGAAGTCCGAACATCTCTATAATACACCGTGGAAGAGACATAGGCAGCCGGCTACTTTTGGGAAACAAAAGCGTATCAAACGTTCGGGAGCCCGACCTGGCCCGACCCAACAGTTCTCGCCTGTTTTCGCCCGAGAATTCCCGACCCAACTCGAACTCGAGATTTCGGGTTCTCGCACAAGCCTGGCCAGTGTGTTTCTTTGCCGGCAGCGAACGCATTTCTTCGACAGTTTTAAAACAAAGTCGACACGTTTTACATCAGAAATTACGCATGGCAATGGATATTCTGAATATCCTTAAAAAGTGGGGACTCGACCAATCAACGATAGACAAATTTCAAGGTAAAGTGTGTAATTTGAATTTGATTATACTTAGTCAACAGTTTTGAATTTTTTGTCCACTTATTACAGAACACGGAATTACGCCTAAGATAATCGAGGATTTGACGCCGGAATTATTGAAGGAATTAATTCCGCATATCGGTACTCGTTTGCTATTTCAACGACGAAGAGACGAGCACTTCGGGACAGTTGAAAAAAAGGTACGGTTTATCGATTACGTTTTTTCGTATTATTAATCTAAATAACCCCACGAGGCGCGTAATTTTTTTCATCCTTTTTTCATTTTTTCTTCCTTTTATTTCTATTTGTATTTCTATATTTTGGATTGATATTTCTATTTGTTCTAATCGTTTTTTTCTAGAAAGTAAAAAAATCTGAAAAACAGGTGAGAGAAACAGTCAGCGATTCAGATGAATCGATTATTGAAGCTAATAAACAAAAGAGCGACGACGACAGCTCTGTAGAAACAAAAGAAAATACCTTAAAAAGGCAAAATTTTGATGGGCTATTCATTCTGATGTCGAAAAAATATTATCATCAAGCCGATCTGGTCGAATGATTCTCAATAACACTGTCCAACAGCCAAAAAGTATTTCGATTCCCACTATGAGATTCTTATAGAGTCTTCCGCGGTGATTCCGAATCTGTTTTTCATTTTTTCCTATACGTCCACTTTTTGAGAAAATGAAGTTTAAAAAAAAGACATATTTTTCAACTTTAAACAAATATTGTGATGTTATTATAAAAGATATTGAATTGTTCTTTACAGCAAAAGATTCCTTAGACTTTCCCGAATACAGTAATATCCAATATTAATACATTATGATTGTTTAAACATGTTTAAACAATGATTAAAGACGGAGAGACACCACTTTTGCACCAATTTTTGCGGATATTTTCGAATTTATCTCAAAAAATAAGGGTCCAGCGGAAAATCGAACTATACCACGCGATAGAGCAGACTTTTATCTTGAAAAACCCCCGTTTGAAGTTTGCGACATCGACGTTTTTTTCGAACCAGAAAGCAAAATATCCTCGCCCGACATGAGTTTCCGCCAGTGGCGCTCGGGACGGGATACGGAGCGGCGAACGACCGTTCTGGTGGTGAGCGCCACTGGTGACAACTCATGTCGGGCGAAGATATTTTGCGAAAAAAACGTCGACCATGCAAACTTCAAAGGGGGGTTTCTCAAGATAAAAGTCTGCTCTTTCGCGTGGTATAGTTCAATTTTTCGCTGGACTCTTATTTTTTGAGATAAATTCGAAAATATCCGCAAAAATTGGTGCAAAAGTGGTGTCTATCCGTCTTTAATCATTGTTTAAACATGTTTAAACAATCATAATGTATTAATATTGGATATCACTGTATTCGGGAAAGTCTAAGGAATCTTTTGCTGTAAAGAACAATTCAATATCTTTTATAATAACATCACAATATTTGTTTAAAGTTGAAAAATATGCCTTTTTTTTAAACTCCATTTTCTCAAAAACTGGACGTATAGGAAAAAAATGAAAAACAGATTCCAAATCAGCGCGGTAAACTCTATAAGAATTGCATAGTGGGAATCGAAATACTTTTAAAAAGTTGAAATTTGTTGGACAGTGTAATTTTAAAGAAAAATCGCTACCTCGCCGTGTTAGAAATGACATGTTAGAATTACTACTTGATCCCCTCATCAACCGTTCTACAGGGTAATTTTTTAAAATTTAATTTCGTATTGCTTTTTCAGTAAATTGCAGATTAAATTTCCATTTAAAAGGTATGGCAAAATAAAAAATATTTAAGACAATTTAAGGAGCAACGATTTTTACCATTTGGCGACAGACATAGTAAAAGTTTTCCCAAAAGAAGATATTCACAGCTATTATGTCCCCCCTGTTTAAAAAAAAATTCTGCGAACAATAAGTCGAGATCTGTCAATGGAAAACTTGTTGAAAAATATAGAAATCGCATGCAGCGATTGAAATACTTTACAGAATCCGAAGATGTGAAACAACAGTTAGGAAACCAGAACGAACCTTCCAAAGGTATCAAATATTTATTGTTAAGTATTTTCATTTTATTAATTATTTTATAAGAAATTAATTGTTATATATTTTATAGATACATCAGAAGTGGTCGCCCAAAGTGTCGAGTGGTTGCAAAAAAATAATGAACCGTGGAATCTTGTTAAAACGCATTGGGAAGTTACGAATCGCCTAAGGAAAAAAGAATTCATCGCAGGCACGACTGAAAAATTAACAAACATCTTCAATAAATGGCGTGTACTGCATCACGCAGAAGCTTGGAATTTGATAAAATACGATTTTTTAAATAAATACGATTTTTATTCCATCTTTGTTAATTTATTAAACAAAATTTTTTAGTTGAATCGATTACATTTTCAATTAAATCAATATCATATTTATTTATTTGTCGGTATTTTTTTTTACTGAATAGCTTTTCCGATTTATTCAATAGCATGTTTAGTTCAGACTATAACATAGCTTATTGACTCTTGCTGAATCGATAAAACGTTTACTTAGACCAAATAAATGTATATGTTATTCAAAAATTTCTTTTTATATTTTAATACATACATCGATTTACGTTATCGTTTGAGTATTTGCATAGAACAAACAGCGAAGTTATCTTTATTACAGATTATGTTCATTTAACTTCATAAAATGATGGATTAATAATAAATAGGTTAGAAAGAAATGCAAAATATTATTCACCAGTCTCAATACTGGAATTGGTTTGAGGCCATATCTTATCTTTTTGAAAACATTCATGGCCAAGCTATTGGATTATATGATTGGCGGAAATGAGTTTTGCTATTGAAATTCAATAGTATTAAATATTAAAATAAGTTCATATGATATTGGCACTATTCAATAGTACATCTTATTGAATCAACATATATTTTTTTTTGTTTCGACAGGATTTTTTTCTCAGTGTATCTAGTGGCGTCCCGGTGATGAAAGAGACACCGGCTAGTCCGCGACACCCTTTTCTTTCCAAAAGTGGCAACCAGGTTATGCAAAACACACTGAAAATTCTTTGCATCAATTGCAAGATACTGGAACTAATTAAATATTCGTTGCTTCCTCTAATAATTTCAATAAGTTGATGAGAGATAAGTCCATAAAATCCACAGTCTACATGTAACATTGAAGTTATTAAACATTAGAGCTGGTACGTGTCGTATAAAAATGACAAGATTTAATTGATTCGAAAATCGTCTTTGTAATGTCAATAATTGTAAAATGAAAAATTATACCGACGGGTGGTGATTTTGGGAAAATGATTTTACCTAGTGACTTCTAACAATCCACTCAAATGACTACCCAAAACAGCGATGGTTCCTTCAGAGCAAACCATCGTCAACAAACCATGAACTGTTGAAATTACGATATGCCAACAAGTGAGATTAGTACGCAAATTCTTCTCATCGTAGTAATATCCCAAAAGATATAGGAATCGAATCTGAATATCCGATTTCAAGAATGTGGATATTCCTAATGTTCCAATTACACACAATGATCCTGTACACGTCACACCTAAAATTCGGAATCGAGTAGTTCTTCAATTAAAATGATTTTGTTAAGCAATCGGATCGTGCATGTAACTTTTAATACAAAATTGTACACAATTTAATACAAATTAGTAATTTATCGAGTGCGTAATTTGTTAAGTTGGTAAGTTCGCTCCGTTTTCTACCAGGCGACAATGGTTCTATTTTTATAGAAATGCCACGAATCGATTTTTGAAGAGATGTTTTAGATTGTAAATATTCGATTGTTTATCAATGTTTGATATTTCATTAATAGGAACGAACTTTCTCCACTTGACTATTTTAACTGCAACGGGCTTCAGTGAACGATTGAATCATATTTAGTTTACAGAAATTATAATTTAGGTTACAAAGGGTCTTCGATTACGAGGTGTCATTTTAAATTTCGCACTATTTTCTATTTGTGACGTTCAGAATTGTCACTCTTCGATATGTAGTTAAAAAAATGTAAAATTGTTAATTGTAAGAAATAGCGTTTTTTTATCATTTAAAATAACACATTTCTTCATGGAAGACCCTATATGCTAATTATTTTATTGATGCGAGAAATATTTCTACAATATATTGCAAACGTAATGTGGTTGGGTATTTATTTATCTAGCGTTTATTGAACTGTCTGTCGAATGTCTTTACCGACGTATGCCATCAGGATACGTTTTGCCAAAATGGAATCTTTTAACAACAGCTCCGCTTCGATAGGATCTTTCAGCATAATAAAATCGTTTTGCATATTTTCGAGCACGTACTTCGTCTAAAAAAAAAGTTATACGAAAAGAATTAGATATAATCATGATTATTAAAAATATTCTATAACTTACCGTTGGAAAAGTCAGGATAGTCGAGAAGTATCGTATAAAATATAATAATAATTGAGCACCGAACGATATCATTCCAATCGTTTCATTCAGCGACATTTTTACATTTTTTATCGTCAACACCTGAAAAGTATTTCATACACTTTTCATGAAACAATGCAGGCGATCTAACTCGTTGAAAGAATAATCAAATTTAATAGAACGAAATTTTTTAATGGACGTACACCTTGACGAATTAAAAAATTGCCAACACATTCTTACATTAATATATGGGACCAATATACATGAAAATAGTATGTATACAGGGTGTCCCAAAATTCGTGAAAATCCCGAAAGGGGGTGGTAACTGAGACCATTCTAAGAGACATTTTCCTTTGCACCAATGTCAACTGCGGCTTTGTTTAGGAGTTATTAACGAAAAACACGGACCAATCAGACCGCGTCCTGGCCCGTCGCGCCGCGCCGCGCCGGCAAGCGAGTGTCGGTGGTACGCCGTGACATCGCAACGAACAAGAGTTTCTCGATAATGTGAATCCTCTCCGATTTCGATGAGCTTTGGATACGTTGTCCAGACCATGATTCTGAACAACATTTCTCTTTAGACTTTTTGGCGATCGGCTTTAGTTTACGAGATAATCGTAAAAAAAGAGAAGAAGCAGAAACTGATTGAATTAAAAACTCACGTATTCAGCCGTAAATCCATTTGCTGCTTCGAAATGTGTGTCACTGGGTCACTCGGTGACGAACTGCACAGATGTCTTCAGGTACACGGCAGTACCGAAAGCCAAGGGACGTACGGCCAGGTCGACGAACTGCACAGCCGGTGGTAGAAGGCCTAAGGGATGCGCGGTCAAGTCGACGATCCAGAATTTAACTTTCACTTTCGAATCGATAAATAATTCGTATGTTTATTTTACACAGATGCCTTGAAATTTTTCCACACTCACAATCACTGTTCACATTTGTCAACACATAGTTATGCACTAATAATAATTGCCATATCCCTTGTACTGCTGCACAAATCACAACAATCAGGTAATGCAATCACTAGACTGCGGATTTCATGCATTTGTAGCAAACATGAGTAGGTGCATTTTAATACAGTAGAGAGATTAAAAT
The DNA here is from genome assembly GCF_051020765.1 of Lasioglossum baleicum. Classification (NCBI taxonomy): domain Eukaryota; kingdom Metazoa; phylum Arthropoda; class Insecta; order Hymenoptera; family Halictidae; genus Lasioglossum; species Lasioglossum baleicum. The sequence goes on along the minus strand of NC_134929.1, from coordinate 3,126,941 downwards.
AATTTCAAAACACCAATGTATTATTTTCAAATTCTTAAAATGATCACAGTAAGAATCAAATATCTGTCTGGCTCCTGTCCCTTGTAATAGCGGCAGCCAACATTCATTTTGCATAAAGATTCGCAGTCTAGTGATTAGTTTAAATATCACAGTCAAAAAAACAGCTAATACATAGCAACCGTTAGCTTTGAATTTACAAGTCTTTGGAGATATTCTCTCTACTGCGGCTCGAACGACACTGATTTTCCGCAAGATTTTTCTAAAGAATTTAGGAAGGGCATTTAGAGTGTCGAAATTCGAAATGCACGCTGTAGCACGAGAACGACGGGACGGTTGGACGAAAAACAGGATACGAGAAGGACCGCTTTAAGACTTATGGCAATCACATGTTTAGGTTTTCCTGTAGATTGGTACGCAGAGTCGATGGGTAACCGTTCGAAAACGTCGTCTGTCCTTCTTTTAGAAAGTTTCTTAAGGAAGGTATAGGACAATAGTGATGCTACGCTGACCTGACATTTTTACCCCTTGCTGGGTAAAAGGACGGATGACGTTTTCGGACAGTTACCCATCGACTCTACGTACCAACCTGCAGGAAAAACTAAACATGTGTTTGCCACAAAGCTTACAGCGGTCCTTCTCGCATTCTGTTTTTCGTCTAACCGTCCCGTCGTTCTCGTGCTACAGCGTGCATTTCGAATTTCGACACTCTAAATGCCCTTCCTAAATTCTTTAGAAAAATCTTGAAGAAAATCAGTGTCGTTCGAGCCGCGGTAGAGAGAACATCTCCAAAGACTTGTCAATTCAAAGCTAACGGTTGCTATTAGCTGTGTTTTTGATAGTGATATTTAAACTAATCACTAGACTGGGAATCTTTATGCAAAATGAATGTTGGCTGCCGCTATTACAAGGGACAGGGGAGCCAGACAGATATTTGATTCTTACTGTGATCATTTTAAGAAGTTGAAAATAATACTACGGTGCTTTGAAATTATTTTAATCTCTCTACTGTATTAAAATGCACCTACTCATATTTGCTACAAATGCATGAAATCCGCAGTCTAGTGATTGCATTACCTGATTGTTGTGATTTGTGCAGCAGTACAAGGGATATGGCAATTATTATTAGTGCATAACTATGTGTTGACAAATGTGAACAGTGATTGTGAGTGTGGAAAAATTTCAAGGCATCTGTGTAAAATAAACATACGAATTATTTATCGATTCGAAAGTGAAAGTTAAATTCTGGATCGTCGACTTGACCGCGCATCCCTTAGGCCTTCTACCACCGGCTGTGCAGCTCGTCGACCTGGCTGTACGTCCCTTGGCTTTCGGTACTGCCGTGTACCTGAAGACATCTGTGCAGTTCGTCACCGAGTGACCCAGTGACACACATTTCGAAGCAGCAAATGGATTTACGGCTGAATACGTGAGTTTTTAATTCAATCAGTTTCTGCTTCTTCTCTTTTTTTACGATTATCTCGTAAACTAAAGCCGATTGCCAAAAAGTCTAAAGAAAAATGTTGTTCAGAATCATGGTCTTGACAACGTATCCAAAGCGCATCGAAATCGGAGAGGAGATAGTTCAGATAGTACATCGATCGATTTACAATTACAAGTTACTTATCTCGTAAACTAAAGCCGATCGCCAAAAAGTCTAAAGAGAAATGTTGTTCAGAATCATGGTCTTGACAACATATCCAAAGCTCATCAAAATCGGAGAGGGTTCACATTATCGAGAAACTCTTGTTCGTTGCGATGTCGCGGCGTACCACCGACACTCGCTTGCCGGCGCGGCGCACAGTGGGCCAGAATGGCTCGGTAGCTGTTCACGCCTATTTCACCATTATTTCAAAACTTAAAGACCACATTAAATAGGTCGTTGAATTCGTCTTGGCGTCAGCTATAATGTTATTAAATAAAAAATATATAGTTATAAATAAATATTGAAGCTGACCACAATTTTTTATTTAAAAAAAGAAATTATTCAAATTTTTTGTATTGGGGTTTGTAGAAGACTGAGTACTGATTACTTTTTGTAGGAAACATTTTTTTGTCACACCACCGGAAATGTCTGAAAACTCGTGTGAATAATGAATAATATTTGAAAACTGGCTGTTCACCATTATTTCAAAACATAAAGACCACATTAAATATATCGTTGGATTAGTCTTGGCGTCAGCTATAACATTATTTAATAAAAAATATATAGTTATAAATAAATATTCAAGGTGCACACCATTTTTGATTAAAAAACAAAAATTATTGAAATTTTTTGTATTGAAATTTGTAGAAGACTGACTACTGATTACTTTTTGTAGGAAACATTTTTTTGTCACACCACCGGAAATGTCTGAAAAATTGTGTGAATAATGAATAATATTTGAAAACTGGGTGTTCACGCCTATTTCATCATTATTTCAATACATAAAGACCACATTAAATAGGTCGTTGGATTCGTCTTGCCGTCAGCTATAACATTATTGAATAAAAAATATATAGTTATAAATAAATAATGAAGGTGACCACAATTTTTTATTGAAAAAAAATTTTTTTTGGAAATTTTTTGTATTGATATCTGTAAAAGACTGTGTACTGATTACTTTTTGTAGGAAACATTTTTTTGTCACACCACCGGAAATGTCTGAAAACTCGTGTGAATAATGAATAATTTGGCCACGATTTCGATCGAACTCACCACTGTGCGCGTGTCACGCGACGCTTTAAACTATCATAATTTTCACGGTGGTCTGAGGGGGGACGCGAATTTTGCAGGATCTTTTAGAGGAGATGTTGCTGAAAATGTTCCACGTTGTTAGAGCCATCATTTTTGATCATTTTTTAACTTATTCCTTGTCAAAGGTGAAAAACTTTGACGATTTTCCTTAGTTGACTCAGTATTTTTTTTTATAACAAATTATGAACAATAATGTTTAGTTCCTGGTGCGTCCTCAACAAAAATATACATTCTTCGTATAAAAAAAAATTGGGCACTTAATCTTCAGTAGGTTTTCCAGGACACCGTTATGAAGAAAAGGAATTTTTTCGGTGATAAATCATATCTGAAAAAGTTTGATCTTTGAACGCTTATTGTGACGAGAGTTTTTAATAACTTTAATTAATATTATTGTTTTCGAATGTAATGGACATTTAAGAATCACTGTGCATTGGTTAAAAATCGATATGAGGACTTTCATTTTTTAGCTCATGAACAGCTACCGAGCCATTCTGGCCCACTGTGCGGCGTGGCGCGCCGGGCCAGGGCGCGCTCTGATTGGTCCGTGTTTTTCGTTAATAACTCCTAAACAAAGCCGCAGTTGACATTGGTGCAAAGGAAAATGTCTCTTAGAATGGTCTCAGGAACCACCCCCTTTCGGGATTTTCACGAATTTTGGGACACCCTGTATATATATTAGGGTGGACCTAAGCTATACTTGGCGAAAAATTTTTATCGAGATACAAAGCACGACGCCCCCCAGAATGGTTCTCTTTGGTGAGAAAAAAATTTGGGCAAAGTTTGAAATCGATCGAAAAAAAGGATCACGTGGCGCATTTAAATTGAAAATTTTGAAAATTTTGAAATTCATCGTAACTATAAAGTATTATATATCGTTGGATTTGTAATTTTTTTAAAAATAAGAATATGGAAAAATTATATGACCTTGATTAAAAAAAAATAACGATGACCTTGAAATTTCGAAAATTTCATTTAAAAAAAAAATTTTTTTTGTGCCATTATATTTACCATATTGAACAGTGCAACTTTTTCCTCTGACATTTTTTCGTATAACCACAAATAACAGAGATATGTAATTTTGTATTGTACTATTGTACTATACATGTGAATGAATATTTTGAATATATTCTACAGAATAGTGATAAGGAACTATTTCTTATATTCTAATGTAAGACTATCCGCTTTTAAGATGGCAAGGACAGAGCGGGTCACCAAAGAATACGCCGATCAATGGTGAAGCCGCTCGCCAAGAATGCATTTTATTAAATGAACAGACAAACAATACAAAATCTAGAGAGAGAATCCAAACTTGACAAGTCACTGGAAGAACGGGTCCTCAGACCCGAAGTGGCTGTTAGGACCCGCGCTGCCAGCGTATTTTATGACGCTACCCCTCTGGGTTTTTCCTAGGATGGAGGTAGCTGTGTGGTTCGCCTGTGCTGCGGACCCTCGACGTTCGATTTACATGTTTTTCGCTATTGTTGTTTTCGTTGCGTCAGGATATTGCTGGCGGTAATCTTTTACCATTTGCAGTACCAACTGCTTTTCTTCCTCATTGTGAGCTAAAATTTGATTGTATGTAATCCTGTATTAGCTTAACGGCTCTTTCTGCCGAATCATTGACCACAGGTAAAGCGTTAACTATATCTAAACCTAGTTTGTAAGAATCTTCATCTTGCCAAACTACTGGATCTTTTTTTAAAAATTCTGTCAATATATTAAATCTACTAAAAAATTGTCGACTTTCGTCTGATATAAAACCTGAAATGTCCTCTTGCATGTGATCGGCCACATTAGTTGGTAAAATGACAAATTTTTTATAATAATCGCTGCTACTAAAAGATCACTATTTGATCAAGAAACTCTTGTTCCTGTTGATCTTGTATCTGGGATCGTCGTTTACAACTCTTTTGTAAGACCTTTCACTTGTGGTATAATGACTCCAATTTCTCGACGCAGCGACTGTTTAACTGAACTGGAATTCTGGCCTTTTCCCACAACACCTCCACTTCTTTAACAACAAGGTGTGCACTAGACCGAAGGTTCAATTTCACTTTCCGCAAATTATAAAACAGCACTCCTAAAACTTGTCGTTTCGATGGCAACTTAGCGTCAATTATCTGATTTTCATCATGTTCTAATAAGAACAGTTTTTCGCGACTTCTACTCTCCATTGGGCTTCTCAATTTATATAGAAATTGAGTAGTCTTCCTGTATGACTACTGTAACGTCTCGCGTCTGCCAAATCTGGATTGAACGACGATGATCACGAGTCCGATTTTGTAAGTTGAGGTGATAGTTGATCAAAGACAACACTTGAGGTTGTATGTTCGCTTACTCGATACTGATGATTACAGTTCGTTAGCTCAGACAGATCTAATCGGTGGTTCTCTGATACATATAAATCTTACTTCGGTGTGGATGTCGTTTGTTTGAAAAAGCGTGATGATTGGTTGATGGAGTTGAAAGTAATTGGTGGAAAAACTTGTAAGGATAGGAGTAGGAATAGGAGTGGGAGTTTAAGTACGGGTTGTTATAAAATTTTTAACGAGGGTTTACATCTGTTTCCCGGGTGTGCGCTTATGAATTTCAAGATAGGTAAAATTGTAAAAAAGTGGACTTAAGGTCCACGGGGTACATCTGGAGGTAACGTAATAAATTATATTCGGTCATAGGTAATAAATGGATATGTTTAAATATCTGTTATTTGTGGTTCTACGAAAAAATGTCAGAGGAAAAAGTTGCATTGTTCAATATGGTAAATATAATGGCATAAAAAAAAAATTTTTAAAAAATCAAATTTTCGAAATTTCAAGGTCATCGTTATTTTTTTAAAAATTAAGGTCATATAATTTTTCCATATTCTTATTTAGAAAAAAATTACAAATCCAACGATATATAATACTTTATAGTTACGATGAATTTCAAAATTTTCAAAATTTTCAATTTAAATGCGCCACGTGATCCTTTTATCCGATCGATCTTAAATTTTGCACAAATTTTTTTCTCACCAAAGAGAACCATTCTGGGGGCGTCGTGAAAAAAATTCGTTGGTCAAAAAATAAGGTCCACCCTAATATATATACATACACAGGGTGAGTCCCGTAACGTGACGATATGTAATAATAGCTATTACCTGGAAGATAGGTGCTGGAACTGATAGCCTCTGAATAAGTACATATGGGAAATTATATCGATCATATTTCGTTAACTCTATTAGATTTATGATATATGAAGGTCAATACTTTTTTACGCAGAATTTTGTGCTTCATCCGAGTTCAATGAAAAATATTAGGCATTCTATTTAATAAACTGAAGCTGACCTCTATATCTTGATAAAAAATCGAAGTAACAAAACTCTGATTGCAGCACTGTATGTCCCCCTAGGAACCATGCAACATTTGTTTGAACATTTTTTTGTACAACAAATAACTTACAAGTTATTTCAGATCGTCACGTTACGAGACTCACCCTGTACATATATACAGGGTGTCCCAAAATTCCTGCACATCCCGGAAATGGGACTTTCACCCCGGAAATCCGCGGCTTTGTTTAGGAGTTATTAACGAAAAACACGGACCAATCAGAGCGCAACCTAGACGCGAGTTGGCACAGTCGGCCCGGCGCGGCAACTGTCTATTGGATAACATTTTTGCAAAGGAAAATATCGTTTCAAATGGTCTCAGGAACCTCCCATTTCCGGGATGTGCAGGAATTTTGGGACACCCTGGACACCCATATACAGGGTGTCCCAAAATTCGTGAACATCCCGAAAGGGGGTGGTACCTGCGACCATTTCAAGCGACATTTTCCTTTGCACCAATGTCAGCCGCGGCTTTGTTTAGGCGTTATTAACGAAAAACACGGACCAATCAGAGCGCACCCTGTCCCGCCGCGCCGGCAAGCGAGTGTCGGTGGTACACCGTGATATCGCAACGAACAAGAGTTTCTCGATAATATGAATCCTCTCCGATTTCGATGACCTTTGGATATGTTGTCAAGACCATGATTCTGAACAACATTTCTCTTTAGATTTTTTGGTGATCGGCTTTATTTTACGAGATAATTGTAAAAACGTGTAATTGTAAATCGATCGATGTACTATTTCCTCTCCGATATCGATGAGCTTTGGATATGTTGTCAAGACCATGATTCTGAACAACATTTCCCTTTAGACTATTTAGCGGTCGGCAGAGTTGGGCAGTATTTAAATAAAAAGTAACTAAATCCGGATCCAACTAAAAGATAAGTAACTAATATTCGTGATCTCTCTCTTAAGGTTCGGATCCAAAAGGAACTTGATCCGAAGTTTAATTAGTTATTTTTGTATCCGAAGCAGAAGGATCCGAAGCTACGGATCCATTTGTAACTAGTTAATGTAACTAATTCAAAGTTCCTTTCGGATCCTTCAAGTTCCTTTTGACCAGCTCGAGGCTTGAATGAACACGTTCCGAGGCCCGAGGGTCGGGCCCCGAGACCTGAGCCCAGAACACAATAGCAGTACAATAAACACGGCCGAGGGATCGCCCGGCCGTGTTTATTGCACCACTCGGCCTAGGCGACCAAGGCACCGGTGATGGGCAAAAATATTTAATTAGATACTTTTTCCAAGATATCTTTTCAACTAAAAGCAGCAAGCAGTGACCGAATTCTATAGAATTTAGACTTTTCTTAATCGGAAGAACGCCACGAATCGGCTAGTGTGACTTTCGTGAGGGCGCAGCACGGAAAATAAATAAGTTCAGGTTTCACTTGTCAGGGGTTTCATGCCGAGCTACCTGCCTAGCCGAGCGATCCCCCGGCCAGGCAGGTAGCTTGGCATGCAACCGCAAAGGAGCGAATGCTGAACTTATTTATTTTCCGTGCTGCCCTCACGAAAGTCACACGAGCCGATTCGTGGCGTTCTACCGATTAAGAAAAGTCTAAATGCGATAAAATTCGGTCACTGCGTGCTGCTTTTAGTTGAAAAGATATCTTGGAAAAAGTAACTAATTCATTATTTCTGCCCATCATCGGTGCCTCGAGCGCATAGGCCGAGTGGTGCAATAAACACGGCCGGGCGATCCCCCGGCCGTATTTATTGTACTGCTATTGTGTTCTGGGCTCAGGTCTCGGGGCCCGACCCTCGGGCCTCGGAACGTGTTCATTCAAGCCTCGAGCTGGTCAAAAGGAGCTTGAAGGATCCGAAAGGAACTTTGAATTAGTTACATTAACTAGTTACAAATGGATCCGTAGCTTCGGATCCTTCTGCTTCGGATACAAAAATAACTAATTAAACTTCGGATCAAGTTCCTTTTGGATCCGAACCTTAAAATTAATTAATTAAAATTTTGTATCTTTTATTCGTGATCCGAAATTTGTAACTAATTACATATTTTGCCCAACTCTGGCGGTCGGCTTTAGTTTTCGAGATAATCGTAAAAAAAAGAGAAGAAGCAGAAACTGATTGAATTAAAAACTCACGTATTCAGCCGTAAATCCATTTGCTGCTTCGAAATGTGTGTCACTGGGTCACTCGGTGACGAACTGCACAGATGTCTTCAAGTATACGGCAGTACCGAAAGCCAAGGGACGTACGGCCAGGTCGAGGAACTGCACAGGCGGTGGTAGAAGGCCTAAGGGATGCGCGGTCAAGTCGACGATCCAGAATTTCACTTTCACTTTCGAATCGGGAGTGGTGCCTGAGACACCGTAGTGAGCAGACGTGTTTCGTGTCGCGCTCTCAAAGTGAACTGTCATTTGACTGCGAGTTGCTACGAGTTTATACTGTACTATAGAGTGAAATAGTTTCTGCAGTGGTTTTGTTGAATTTCAAGTTTCGGACTGCTGTCGCAGTCTCGAAAAATTGTACCAGGTTGGTGCTGTGGCTTCTGACTACAGGGGCCATAACAATATGGAAAATCAAAGTACAATGCAACCATCCATAATGCAAACCTATGCTGGAGTGACAGCATACAGTACTCGACCAAAAAAGGACCAGGCCATAATAATGGACTCAATCGAAGGAATTACTAACGATGACTATTTAGATGGTTTGGAAAATATTACGGGCATAGAAAACATCTTGTTTATATCAAAAATCTCAGGAGGTAGAGTTTGTGCTTTTCTATCCAGCAGATCTTTAGTAGAAAATCTAACAAATAAGTCAGTACAAGTAAAGGACCATTTATTAACAATTAGACCTCTAACGGAAAAAAATAAGAGAGTTGTCATCTCCAATGTAAGTCCGATCATACCACACGAATCATTAGTCGATTTGTTAAAAAGTAAAGGCATTAGATTGGTTTCCCAAATGAATTACGTTAGAGCAGGGCTGACCAAACCTGGGCGCTCTCATATTTTTTCATTTCGTCGCCAAATATATATCAAAGAAGAAGACGAGCACCTTCTTCCGGACAAATTACAAATAACTGTGGAAATGATCGGAGACGTTATATGGACTATTGTTCTTTATTAGGTCACTATATAAAATCCGTTATACAAATCGTAAGAGATCGTACTGCACTGTTACACAATCTTTGACTCTACGAAGTGTTTACTCGATAATCTGTGTCGCGATGACAGTTGCGGGATATTATATACTCGCTCGCGGTGTCGCGGGGAGAGACGGGGGACCTTTGTCTTCGCGGGCCAAGGCTCGATAACCTGTCGCCTTTTTGCCCGCGCTGTGTTCGTGTTTGGGAAACAGCTGACTTGGTGACAAGGAGAAGGACGCAATCTGTTTCTCCTTGTTTGTGTCGATGTTTTTTTAGGAGTCGGTTCGTTTCCCGGAGGTGATGTGTAGGCCACGGCTGACTCGATGATGAGGAAAGAACGCCGTCTTTTTTCCTCATCGTTGTATAGCTGCTACATAACCTACGACAACACTACATACTGGACTTACTTGAGCACGGATTCAACGTGCTGCTTCATATGTAAACAGAACGGGCACGTGGCAAAGTCATGCCCGAAACAAATCCAGGAAAGGCCTACGATTAACGAATTGACGCATACTGTCAACAAAGATAGTAATGACAACGCACCGGGTGTTCTCTCAAATACAGACGACATAAATAACGAGAAAAAAGGTATTAAAAGACCTGTTCCATCATCCACGTCATCGGAGGGCCCTCATGAAATCCTGTACTCCAAGTTAAACGTATGTACAAATCGATCTTTTGACGAAAGAAGCTCATCCCCTACCTTACCAACGACAAAGAACGACAATCTCAAAAAACCGATCACCAAGAAAAAGAAACTTACTGGCGAAGATACCTCACAAAACTATACCAAGGATATAGATGAAATTCTTACGCCAATTAAAGACATCTTGGAGCAATCTCCTAATCTTTATGTTTTGGACTACACCCAATTTAAAATGTTTCTGGAAAAGTCTCGAGGACAACACAATTCATTAGAAGTTGCTTTGGAATTCACCAAAGACATAGATGGTTTAATTGAAATGATTGACATAGTTCATAAACATATCGAGAATCGAAGTCTAAAATCAAGATGCACGAGAATTAAAAAGAAAATCCTGTTACATAATATGTCTGACTCTGATCACGACTCCGACCAATCTCGATTATCTGATAAATTATAACATTTAAAATATCACCTTTAATAAAAGAACATTCTATAAATCCGATCATGACCACCTATCATCATAAGGATTTGAATATACTGTTTTGGACCCCAAGAAGCATCTTAAGAAGAAAAGAAGAACTTCCCAATATCCTCATCAATCTGGACATCTTGATATGTGTAGAATCCTGGCTCTCAGAAGAATCTCAAACGGATAAAAACTTTCACTTCGCTGGTTTCAAGACCTTCAGGAAAGATCGTCTGCATTCAAGAGGGGGTGGTATTCTTATTGTAATTCGCAATAACTTAGCTTACTTTGAACTTCAAAATCTAAAGTGTCCTGATCAATCTGTTGAACTAGCTGGCATAAAAATTACTAATATAAACCCCGCAATAGATATATTCGTATGTTATAGAGCTCCCCATTCAACACTCTCACAATCTCAGTGGGACGAAATAGTCACACAGGTAGATAAAAGTCAACATGCAATATTGATGGGCGACTTCAACGCTCATCATACAAGTTGGAATTGCAAAAACAATGATACTAATGGTGAAAGACTTTTTAATAGTTATAACAAATCTGACTTATTTCTTCATAATTCAAAATCTATTACCTATGTTCAATTTAATAATGATATAAGGTCCAATTTAGATCTTATATTCTCTTCAGCAAACATAGCTCATAATATCAATGTAGAAGTAAACGACGAAACTTGGGGCTCTGATCATTACCCCTTATTTGTAACAGTATCGACTAAAAAAAGTATATATCACAAAAAGTCCTTCAGATTAAAATCATTAAGAACAAACTGGGATGAAGTATCTACTAACCTAGAAAAAAATTATGATCGATTTTTGGCAACAGATTACGACCTTTTAACCGCAACTGAAAAATATAATATTTTCACCAATATACTAACAAATGCTGTAATAGCAAACACCCCAAAAAAAAGAATTGTTAATGACAAAGTCCATCGAAATCCGGTACCATGGTGGGATTTGGAGTGTGACAAGGTCAAAAGGCTTAGAAAAGCGGCTTTCAAAAAATGGCAATTTACTAAAAACAGTAATGATTACATAGAATATAAAAAATTTTCGGCTCTGGCTAGAAAAACTTTTAAAAAAAAGAAGAGAGACAATTTTAGAGACTTTGCAAAGAGTATTAATTTCCGCACCAGCAAAAAATATGTTTGGAACCGCAGCAAAATCCTAAAGAACAAATGGATTAAAGTAACACCTTGTCACACTCCTGAGAATCACCAGTCTGAAACCAAAATTAGGGAAGCTCTAGACAAAATTAGTCCATCATGGGTCTCTGATGATCCAGATAGATTGCCTACTTGTAAGGATAACGATTTTCTCAACTCACTCTTTGACTTTGCCGAGTTTAACATTGCTCTCAAAAAAAGAAACACTCGTTCAGCTCCAGGCACAGACGGTTTAGATTACGAAATCCTTCAAAAACTACCAATCAAATACAAATTAATTCTTCTAGACATATATAATGAAATGTTTACTACAGGCAGCTTTCCAGAACAATGAAAAGAATCATATATCCATTTTATAGGAAAATCCGACGTCAAAAATGTGAGACCTATATCTTTGACATCCTGCCTATGCAAGCTTTTTTAATCAATGGCAAAACATAGATTGGATTGGTGGGTTGAGCGAAATAACGTTCTTCCTAAATCTCAAACGGGTTTTCGCCGAGGTCAATCCACCATAGACAATTTGACCAACATTACCTTAAGCATTGAAGAATCCGTTAATAATAAAAAGAACCTTTTAGCTACATTTTTAGATGTCAGCAGCGCATTCGATAACGTCAATATAAATATTCTTTTGCAAAAATTGGCAAGTATTGGTTGTCCAATTAATATGATTAAATTTATTAAATTCATAACTTTTGATAGAATAGTATATACAGATCTCACAGGCGACCAGGCTAGAAAAGTGTTTAAGGGTGTTCCCCAAGGCGGAGTCCTTAGCCCGCTTTTATACAATATATACGTTTCCAACATTGCTGATAATTTACCTAAGAGCGTCATAGTTTCTCAATTTGCATATGATATTGCAATGTATTGTAACAGATACACAGTCAGCAATAGTAAAAGATTACTAGAAAAAGCGATCTCGCGAATCGATATCAATTTACGTAACTTGGGATTAGAACTCTCTCCTCATAAAACCGTTTTTATGCATTTCAACAGACTCAACGTCCACCCAGGACAAACAGAAATAAAAGTCAAGAATACTACAATTAAATCAAGCGAATTTGTGCGCTTCTTGGGTATAATATTCGACTACAAAGTGTCATTTAAAAATCAAATTGATCATATACAAAAGAAATGCACAAGAGCTATGAACATAATCAAATTTCTTCGAGGCACGTGGTGGGGATCAGATCCAGAAACCTTAATTATACTTTACAAAAGTTTTGTTCGATCAATATTGGACTATGGCTGCTTTGTATATTTTCCCACCCAATTAAATCAAATGGAAAAGTTAGAGAAAATTCCATTCGCGGCATTAAGACTTGCCCTTGGGTATAGAATCAGTACACCTACCAATATTCTGCTATCGGAATCTAAACTTCAACTCATACAAGAACGATCCCGATTCTTATGTATGAATTACCTCGATAAGGCTCATTCGAATCAATACTCAATAATTTATGCAAGCATTTCACGTCTCCGAAAAATTATTGATAACAAGTAATCAAGCGTAAAAATAGTAACCGGCTTCTATATCAATGCATAAGAGACACTAAGAATTCAATCAATCATATTTACGCCGCTAATAACCACAATAATGATGTTCAAGAATATTATTCTTTCATTAGCAAAATTTATATCAACACAGAATTTGGTTCGTTTCTTACATATGTAGAAAATCCCAATATATTAATTGAAAATTTAATTAAAGAAGAAAAATCCTATGCTCTGTACACTGACGGCAGTAAGTCTAAAAATTCAGTTTCTGTAGGAACAGCATGTGTCTGTAATGACTTGGATATAACAGTTGTAAGAAGTTTAACCAAAAACGCGTCAATTTTCACTGCAGAATCTATAGCCCTGAATGACGCTGTAAAAATAGCTTTGAATCATCCCAATCAGAATTTTCTCATTTTTACGGATTCTCTCAGCGCTCTACTCTCCTTACAACAACCTATTATAAACACAAAAACGAATCCCTATATTCTCGAAATAAGAAAAAATGTTTTCAAATTCGCCTCCGAGACCTGAAACGACAGTAAAATTAAATTTTACTGGGTACCGGCTCACTCGGGGATTCTGGGCAACGAGACTGCTGACGCATTAGCGAAATCGGCGGCTAACACTATAGCAGCATCCTCCATCAAAATTCCCTTCACGGATCTAAGGGAATCGGCTAAATCAGTAGCAATACAAAATACATATAATACCATAGAGAAAGAAGGTTTATTCAAAGGTGTAAACTACTTCACACACTTCCACAACCGAAAGTCAAAACCGTGGTTCAGTCACACAAATCTCCAACGTGAGATTATTACAACAGTAAACAGATGTAGATCAGGACACTACAATCTTGCCAGTTTTCTCTTTCGTATAGGTTTCATAAATGATCCAAAATGTCATTGCGGTTATGAAACTCAGGATATTGACCATGTGTTATGGCAATGTTCCACGTTTGATGAGCAGAGGTTAGAATTTATCAAACAATTACAGAAACTGCATTTTTTTCTTCCGCTTTCATGCAATGTTCTTTTCTCCAAACCTACGGTGGAATTATGCAAAATAAGTTACTCGTTTTTGAAGGCCTGTGATCTAAAAGTTTAAGATAACGGTACATCTTCAAAACTACTTGAGTATTGATCGACGTTTATTTATATTTATATATATATATATATATATATATATATATATTATATATATACTTATATTTTGTATTGTATTATAAAAAGTATCACAATGTATTGAAAAATTATGTATTGCAAAATAATCTCTACCTAGAGATTCAAATTGCATTGAATAAAAAAAAAAAACTTTCGAATCGATAAATAATTCGTATGTTTATTTCACACAGATGTCTTGAAATTTTTCCACACTCAGAATCACTGTTCACATTTGTCAACACATAGTTATGCACTAATTGCCATATACCTTGTAGTGCTGCACAAATCACAATAATCAGGTAATGCAATCACTAGACTGCAGATTTCATGCATTTGTAGCAAACATGAGTAGGTGCATTTTAAGACAGTAGAGAGATTAAAATACTTTCAAAACACCAATGTATTATTTTCAACTTCTTAAAATGATCACAGTAAGAATTAAATATCTGTCTGGCTCCTGTCCCTTGTAATAGCGGCAGCCAACACTTTCATTTTGCATAAAGATCCGCAGTCTAGTGATTAGTTTAAATATCACTATCAAAAACACAGCTAATAGCAACTGTTAGCTTTGAATTGACAAGTCTTTGGAGATGTTCTCTCTACCGCAGCTCGAACGACAGTGATTTTCCGCAAGATTTTTCTAAAGAATTTAGGAAGGGTATTTACAGTGTCGAAATTCGAAATGCTCGCTGTAGCACGTTCACGAAAACGACGGGACGGTTAGACGAAAAACAGGATACGAGAAGGACCGCTTTAAGATTTATGGCAATCACATGTTTAGTTTTTCCTGCAGATTGGTACGCAGAGTCGATGGGTAACCGTACGAAAACGTCGTCTGTCCGTCTCTTAGAAAGCTTCTTAAGGAAGGTATAAGCCAATAGGGATGCTACGCTGACCTGACATTTTTACCCCTTGCTGGGTAAAAGGACGGATGACGTTTTCGAACGGTTACCCATCGACTCTGCGTACCAATTTATATCCGGATTCCCAAGTGCTCAAGCAAAAATCTTATGAATTTTTAAAAATCTGCCGTTGCTTCGTCTTCTGCAGAATCGTCTCCTTCTGCGCCGTATCCGGATACAAATTTTTCTCATGCAAGTCAAAATAGTGGTGCCATCGCAGACGCCAAGTTCCCTAGGTTGTAAAGTTTGAATTAGGTAAGTGCAACAATCATTGGCCTCTGGGAATTGGTCTTTCCCGATATCACAGCCCTTATAGGCAAGAGGAACTTAATCAATCCATCATATCACAACTTTGATAGGCGAGAGGAACTTGGTCCATCCTTCATTTCACTGAAGTGGATGGGCCGGGGAACTTGGTCAACCTTTACACGAAGTGTTTTGGTTCGGATATCATGTTATTTTTGTAAGAAATGGCCAGATATTCGGAGGATTCATAAACGGAAGTTAATTTGCAGAAAATAGCATGAATAGCATGATGCATCTCACTTAAAACACGCACGTGGCTGTATCTGGGGAACGATGCGTCCTACCGCAAAAATAACGAAATTTTCGAAAGGCTTTAATCCAAAGCATATACGGTATGCCCAACCACATGACGTAGGTGGTCTTTTGATTTTTCGAAAAAAAAATTGAAAATTAAAAAATGGCTGTATCTCGGGAACGGTGCGTCCTATTGCAAAAATAACGAAATTTTCGAAAGGCTTTAGTCCAAAGCATATAGGATATGCCCAACCACATGACGTATGTGGTCTTTTGATTAAAAAAAAATTTTTTTTCGGGATTTTCGATTTTTCCTGTTGGTTTGGATATAAAAGACACCTGATTCCAAAATTTCAAGTTTCTAGCTTGTCTGGAAGTGGGTTAGAATTAACATGATCCTCCTATATATATTCCAAGAATTATGTGTTTTTGGGGTATTTTTATCTCAGGTTCCAGGCTAGGTAGAAAGTTGCTTTTTACATGAGAGTTAATTGATATTATATCTAGCTTAAATAAAAATTTTGGTTGACCTCGGTTACCGGGGAGAGCGGCAGTGGCGGTGGCAATATGGCTAAAAAGCGCTAAACTATCGTACAAGAATAACTACTCGGCAGCTTAGAGGTGGCGGGAGGGGAACTTGGTTTAGTACGATTTGTAATATGGGATTTATTTATCCAGTCTATAGCTGCTTTGCTATTCGTGCTAAGTTCAATTGAATGTCTTCCCCCGAATTTAACTTCTAAACTTTCTAAAATTCCGCGAACCCATTTTACCTCCTGTACTCCGTCGCTTACAGCTATTAATTCGGCTTCGCATGTTGATAAAGCGACCAATTCTTGCTTCTTGGCCCGCCAATCTACAACATTATTACCAATTTTTACCAGGTATCCTCCAAAAGATTTTGCATCCTTCGTGCTATTCCAGCTCGCATCTGTACTTAGGTTAATGTTATCAGCATTCCCGTCGTATTCCAATTTGTAATGCTTACTACCTTTAAGATATCTGAAAACTCGTTTAAGCGCTGTTAAATGTACCTGTTTAGGATTCTTTGAATATTGGGACAATTTACTTACACTAAACGCTATATCTATCCTCCTACCGGTCGCTAGATACATTATTGAGCCTAACATTTCCTGATAATACATACTATCTTCGGGTGGTGAATCGTCGTCAACATCCAAGTCCTGGTGTGGATCCATTGGTGTGCTTACCGCTTTGCTTTCCTGTAAATTATACTTTCGCAATATATCATCTATATATTCAGTCTGTGACAATGCCAATGTTCCATTTTGTCTCGATACTCGTATGTTGAGGAATTTCAATTCCTTCGTTTCCGTTAATTCGAAATGTCCCTTGACCTCATCTATGATCTCTGTAATTATCTGGGAATCTCTGTTCCTATGACCAATATATCGTCTACATACAGTCCCAATCACAGCTTCTTATTGCCTCTCTTTATTGTATAAAGACAAGGATCTTCTGGTAATCTCTTCATTCCTATTGACTCCAACACTTCTGTGATTTTTGTATTCCAACAATTTCCTGCTTGCGGTAGTCCATATATGCTCTTTTTCAATATGCAGACATTATTTTCTCCTTTTCCAAATCCTTCTGGCTGTTCCATGAATACAGTTTCTTTAATCGATCCACATAAATATGCTGCTCTTAAATCATATTGACGTATTTCCATGTTGTAAATGCTGGCAAGGACTAGCATGATCCTTGCTGTTCCTATTCTTAATACTGGAGCAAACGATTCTTCATAGTGGGTTCCTTTCCATTGGTTACATCCAACTGCTACCAATCGTGCCTTGAATTTCGGTGATTTTTCAGCTGTCAATTGTTTCTCCGTGTAGACCCATTTACTTTTCAGCACTTTCATATTCTTTTCTCTATTAATTAGTTCCCATACATCTCTTTGTTTCATTATCTCTACTTCTTCTTCTTCCATCGCTTTTTTCCATTGCATAGCGTTGTTCGACTCCACATCGCATCTTTAAATTTCTGTGGTATCGGCTCACCTGTTCCCATGTAGCTAGCATGCTCTTGTCTATTCTTTATTCTTTCCGAGCGTCTTGCTCCCGCTTCGATTAGTGACTCCTCATTTCTTTCCCTTTCCTAGCGTCTCTCTTCCTGTATTTCCTTCAATGTTATTCCAGGTTTACGCCCTCTTCCTTTTCCTCCAGTCTATGCTCTCTCTCAATTATTATTGTGATCATTGCACTGAATGATTTTTAACTGTTCTTCGCTATTCCATTCTTGTCTTCTCTCTTCTGTCTCATACCTTATATCTTCTATCCTTTGTCTCGGTCTCGGCTCCCTATTCAACAATTGAGATCCCTTCTCATCTTCGTTGAATCTCGCCGTCCTTGTTGCATATATTTTGTCCTTTACAGGATCGTATACACGATATGCTCTTGTTTCGCGAGAATATCCCACGAAAATGCCTCTTTCTGCTCTAGGCATGAGCTTGTCTCTACCTACTTTGGGTATGAAGTAATACGTCAAACATCCAAATGTTTTCAAATACGAAATTGTCGGCTTCTTTCCATTCCACCTTTCCTGAGGTGTTTGCATGTCTATAGTCTTGGTAATCGTTAAATTTTTAATATACACTGCAGTCATGATGGCCTCGCCCCAAAATTCTCCTGGAAGATCTGCGTCTATCAGTAGTGTTCTCGTTTTCTTAACAGTGTTCGGTTTAACCTTTCTGCTGCCCCATTACTTTGAGGGTTATATGCGACTGTTCTTTGATGTTTGATACCTCTTGACCTATATAATTCCTCAAACTTTCTATTAACGAACTCTCCTCCGTTATCTGTTCGAACGTTCTTTATTTTTCTCCGAAGTGAGTTTTCGTTCTCGTTCATGTACCGTAAGAAGTGTTCACATGTTTCATCCTTTGTTCTCATTAGATACACCGTAGCGTATCTACTGTACTCATCCACAATCACCATTACGTATTTGTTTCCATTCAGTGATGGTACTGGCATAGGCCCACAAACGTCCATGTGGATAAGTTCCAACGGTTCTTTCGCTTGTATCTCTTCTATTCTTCTATGTGGTGTTTGGCTTAGTTTCCCCATCACGTATGGTTCACATATGCCCAGATTTTCCTGTCTGTAATTTAAATCTCTAATTGCACCTGTGTTTTTCATTCTATACATGTAATATTCACATGCGTGGCCTAATCTCTTATGCCATAACATTTTGTTCATCTTGTCATTCTTCATTACTTGATGTCTTTCTTCTTCCTTCTGATTTATGTTGAATGCCACTGGTACTGTATCGTTGGGTTTTCCTGGTCTGATTGTATATATCCCATTTTTTTCGCATGCCTCTGCTATAACCTTGTTATTTTTACCAATTATTTTTGCACCGTTGTTTTCAAATATGACTTTATGCCCATTTTCGCATAATTTGCTAACTGATAATAAGTTTCCTCTTAATCTAGGTATGTACAATACGTTCTGTATTAATATGTTACGCTTACCGTCCTGCGTATCGGTGGCTAGTTTCATGTAACCCATCGCTCGAGATAACATTGCCTGTTCATCTTAGGCCAGATTTACTTTAACCTTGTACGATTTAATATCCATCATTCTCTTTATATCAGGTGACATGTGTGTTGACGATCCAGAGTCCAAGGTCCATAATTCTGACTCCTCAGAGTTTCTTGATCTCGCATCTTGGTTCCCTATATATACGTTGAATGAATATTCTTCATTTACTCCGGTGGCCAATCTAGCGTACTCTCTTCTACCTCTGTAACTTGTGTTTCTATTTCCTTCATGACTATATCTACTTGCATTTTGCCTACCTCGGAACGATGTAACAGCATTCTCTCTTTCTCTTTTGTGGAAACAGTCTGCCGCCTTGTGATTTTTCCTACCACAATGGAAACAGCCACTGTTATTATTTTGGTTGCGTCGATTACCTCTAAACGCTTTGTATGCTTTCTCGTCTTTCCATCCACTTTGCGATCCGCTTTCTGCTGATGCTCTTTGGTTTATCCTACGCTCTTCTTCTTCCAATGCTTGTTGGCGTCTTCTATGCTTATTCCTCTCTGAGTTCTAAGCACCGATGCAACCTTCTCATACTTGTAGTGTACTCCTCTCACCACATAATATGATAGTTCTCTATCTTCGATTGGATGCCCTATACTTGCACTACGTGAAGCAATATTTTTAGCCCGTGTTATATATTCAATCACCGATTCATTTTTGTTCATTGTTATATTTTTTAATTTAACAGCTATATCTTTCTATCTTGTGCTCTCCCTGCATGAATGCGTTGAAGCTCTCGCCATACCTGTTTCGCTTTATTTGCCGATAGGAATTGTCCTGCCTGATCGTTTGACAATGTGGTGACCAGGATTCCGAATGCTTCATCGTTTTTACTCTCCCATAACGATTTTATCTTGCCTGCTTCTGAATTGCGGTCTGCGACTATCGGCGGCTCCTGATTTACTATCACTTCTGTAAATAATTTCCTTGCGCGAAGCACCGCACTTATTTTTAGCGCCCACACATGATAATTTCTATCGTTTAATAGCTCTGTTTTACTGAACGGTATTGCTGTGCCTTCGGGGGGACATGTTTTCTAATTTACCTATTCTTATACAATTCCGTTTTTATTTGCCGCGTGCTTTCCGCCACCACGTGCTTTTCCTAACCTCACTTTACCTTTTCCAATTCTATACTTCTTTCTTTAACAGAACCACGCTCTGCTACCATATTGTTGTATATATATATATGTATTGTGACGTGGCAGTTTTGCCAACGTCACCCGATGCCGGTTATCGGAAGACCGGGTCACCCTCTGGCAGCCTAATACGCGAGAGGCGCCGTGGCGAGCGCTCGCCCTGGGTGCGAACGAGACCCATGGGCGAGTTCTAATATTTTTGGAGCGTCGCGCCAATTGCGCGACGCGTATCTGCAGGACCGTAGTCGGGCCCCAAGGGGGGACCCGAAGCACCTCTCCCGCCGAGAAACGGAAAACGGATCGGCGTCGGCGAAAACTCCGACCCCGAGGAAGCGAGGGATCAACGTGGCCCAGGATAGACAACCTGGAGGCGCCGTCGAGGACATGCGATGCCAAGCCAGGGATCTCAACTGTCTCGCCGTCGCCTCATCCGGAGAGAAACCTGGCCAGTTGCCGGATTGGCTCGCGTCGATCGCCTCTGAGGGAAACGGCGAATCAACGAACATCGCTGCCGGAGAATCATCGAATCGCAGGACGCCAAGGACCGTCGCGCAGGGCTAGGCCCCGTCCGAAAATCTATTAGCGATCGGTCGAATTGCGTGCGGGGGGACGAGAGCGGCAAGAGGGGGACGCTCCGCTTCTGCGTTCCCGAGTCACACCGCGAGAGATCACTTCTTCGTTGGCTTTAGCGAAAACTAGTTGCGAATTTCGAACCTTAATTATTGCATAAGAACTATGGTATTTGCGAAGCGAGCTGCCGGACACAGAGGGACGAGAACGTGAGACCATCAATCGTTGCCCTGGGTAAGCTTCTGTCAGTTCTCATTTCGATAAAGTGATCTTTCTCGCGTTGGCTCGGTAGTGTGTCGTGTCCGCGATCGCGTCGTCGAATCACCAACGTGGCTTTGTAGCTGCCGGTATTTGTGACGTATTCGGTCACATTCGTGGACGGGAGAAACCCGTCGGTCCACGGGCGTGCGAAGAAATTATGTTTTACGGGCGTTAATAGTCTCAACAGAGGTCAGACGTAGGGATCCGCGATATCTGGACCTCGATAGTCGCGGTGACGGTGTTAGCGGAGGCGAGCCACATTTCTTTTCGCGAACTTCGCACGTCGTTGTTGTGTTTCGAATCGAACCTCGAGTCGTCCCACGGTGCGACGCCGCCACGTGCTCTCGTCGTATTTCCGCGATTCGTTCTGCCGACGAGAAGCTTATAATAACGCGTACCCCATCCGAATCCGGGCGTAGAACGCGAAGATCGTGAGCGCCGACATTAGCATCACGTTGCTGCCGGATTCGTAGCGTAAAGAGAAGGACCAGGAAAGGTCGAAGCGCGCGTACAACGAGTTGTCGTTGCCGATCACCTGTTACGCGTAGGTTAACCGTGAAACGCTGCCGGTCGCTGCCGGCACCGTAATTGTAACATCGGAATAATAAACTGCGTTAACCCAGATCGTACGAGAGTGTTTATTGCGTGAGAAACCTTCCCGCCGCGGGGAATGCCTCGTGTTCGACCCGCGTAGAATCCTGCGACCATTCGTATCTCATCTTCGCGTAATATCGATTGTCGCGGGCTCGCATGGTCGTCTCTCATCGTATTTATTAGCGAATTTAGCGTGGCCTCTTCTGTGCCTGGCGCCCGAACTTTACGTACGAGATCTCGAGAGACGACGAGCCTGCGTACAATTTTTGTCCCGGGTGGACCACGTTTCGCGCGGCCGAACGTGGCCCGGCGGTATCGCTTGTAAATACCCGGAGTCGCTATCGTTTCGCTAAGAAACGAGAAACGACGTGATAGTATATATATATATATTCTGATAATATATTATATTTATTAAACAAAACAGCTTAACTTATACATTAATCTATTGGTAATACAACATTTCTATCGAGCCTCTATATTGCACATGCACGTTCTCTCTATAACCGGTAAGTGACGATCTGTCCCGCGCAGCGGCGTATGCGCAATCATCCAAAACACACACATCATAAAAACGCGCCTCAGTCTCACACAGTCTCACAGCTATTACAAGGGACAGGGGAGAGCCAGACAGATATTTGATACTTACTGTGATCATTTTAAGAAGTTGAAAATAATACATTGGTGTTTTGAAAGTATTATATTTTAATCTATCGACTGTCTTAAAATGCACCTACTCATGTTTGCTACAAATGCATGAAATCCGCAGTCTAGAGATTGCATTACCTGATTGTTGTGATTTGTGCAGCAGTACAAGGGATATGGCAATTATTATTATTAGTGCATAACTATGTGTTGACAAATGTGAACAGTGATTGTGAGTGTGGAAAAATTTCAAGACATCTGTCTGAAATAAACATACGAATTATTTATCGATTCGAAAGTGAAAGTGAAATTCTGGATCGTCGACTTGACCGCGCATCCCTTAGGCCTTCTACCACCGGCTGTGCAGTTCCTCGACCTGGCCGTACGTCCCTTGGCTTTCGGTACTGCCGTATACCTGAAGATATCTGTGCAGTTCGTCACCGAGTGACTCAGAGACACACATTTCGAAGCAGCAAATGGATTTACGGCTGAATACGTGAGTTTTTAATTCAATCAGTTTCTGCTTCTTCTCTTTTTTTAGGATTATCTCGTAAACTAAAGCCGATCACCAAAAAGTCTAAAGCGAAATGTTGTTCAGAATCATGGTCTTGACAACATATCCAAAGCTCATCGAAATCGGAGAGGATTCACATTATCGAGAAACTCTTGTTCGTTGCGATGTCACGGCGTACCACCGACACTCGCTTGCTGGCGC
Organism: Lasioglossum baleicum; assembly: GCF_051020765.1. Lineage (NCBI taxonomy): Eukaryota > Metazoa > Arthropoda > Insecta > Hymenoptera > Halictidae > Lasioglossum > Lasioglossum baleicum. The sequence continues at coordinate 3,103,839 of NC_134929.1, read as the reverse complement.
GGCGCGGCGCGGCGGGCCAGGACTGCTCTGATTGGTCCGTGTTTTTCGTTAATAACTCCTAAACAATGCCGCGGCTGACATTGGTGCAAAGGAAAATGTCGCTTGAAATGGTCTCAGGAACCAACCCCTTTCGGGATTTTCACGAATTTTGGGACACCCTGTATATACATATCATTTTATATTATTATATTATTATATACAGGCTGTTTACCTACAGGTGGGAGAAAATTTAAGGGGTGGTTCTCGACGATAATATATGACGAAAATGAAGGATAAAAAAATTGCGATTTCGGCTTTGTTATTTAGTTATTAACAATTAAAAATCCGCCTAAAATGCTGCAACACTTCTAACAATAGTATACGTTGCGTACGTCAGACAGGCGCGCGACAGTCTCGTATCAAGTGACAAACGCATGCATACCTTGGTTCTCATTTGGGGCCCCAGCGAGGTGAAAATGTTTAAAAAATCGTTGTACGACATTGAACCTACCTACTCGTTAAAATTCACAAAGGCATTTCTAATATCCGCCCTATGGAATTATCGAGTAGAAGGGGTCAATGCCCTTTCACTTTTAAATTCTTCTGAAACATATCCACAAATCCTCATCCTGCACTATAATTGTTCACAACACCGTACTTAATATACTGGAATAAACACTCTAGCTCTATTTACAATATCATACACACGCACTACGAGTTTACAGAGAGTACAAGTTTACTGAGGGGAATGAGGAGAATGTAAAGAACTGGTAATCCTTTAATGTTGAAACACTGCACTTTATTGAACTTGATTTACGTCGCGAGACTCGCTCACAGACGGAACGGACATCTTGAGGTCGTGCGATTTCAGCGACCGGATATCTCCGACGCGTGCGAGAAGAATCGTCCTTACAAGCTAGCATCAGTATGCACACCGATTCAAGACATCCGACGAGGTCGATGCTAGATCGATAAAACAAATGAATATCTACAGCAAACTACCGCCCAAACATCGCGCGTTGCTATACCAATACATTGTCTATCCTGTTTTCACGAATTTCGTGATTCTTTCTCATTCTGTCTGTGACCGCGAAATATCTCATGTGTGTGCATTGACCACATGAGCTGTCTTGAATCAGTGTGCATACGGATGCTAGCTTGTACGGACGATTCTTCCCGCACGCGTCGAAGATTTCCGTTCGCAGAAATCGCACTACCTCAAGATGTCCGTTCCGTCTGTGAGCGAGTCTTGCTACGTAAATCAAGTTCAATAAAGCGCAGTGTTTCAACATTAAAGGATTACCAGTTCTTTGCATTCTCCTCATTCCCCTCAGTAAACTTGTACTCTCTGTATACTCGTAATGCGTGTGTATGATATTGTAAATAGAGCTAGAGCGTTTATTCCAGTATATTAAGTACGTTGTTATGAACAATTATAGTGCAGGATGAGGATTTGTGGATATGTGTGAGAAGAATTTAAAATGAAAGGGCATTGACCCCTTCTACTCGATAATTCCATAGGGCGGATATTAAAAATGCCCTTGTGGATTTTAACGAGTAGGTAGGTTCAATGTCGTCCAACGATTTTTTAAACAATTTCACTTCGCTGGGGCCCCAAATGAGAACCAAGGTATGCATGCGTTTGTCACTTGATACGAGACTGTCGCGCGCCTGTGTGACGTACGCAACGTGCACCGCTGTTGAAAAGTTGCCACTTTTCGGGCAGATTTTTAACTGTTAATAACTTAATAACGAGGCCGAAATCGCAATTTTTTTATTCTTCATTTTCGTCTTATATTATCGTCGAGAACCACCCCTTAAATTTTCTCCCACCTGTAGCTAAACAACCTGTATACATATTATTTTCATGTGAAACAATCACAGTAGCCGTTAACAGTTACATTATTGCGTTTTAGGGGTCCACAGTTTCAGGGATTGGAACAGAGACAGTGACTCTGGAGTGCTATACCCGGGTTTGGTGGTGAAATGTGCCACCGGCGTGATTTTAATCGAGCTTGAACCATTCGGTAGGTTCTTACCGTATGTATTATGTTCAATTTTTTCAAATTCCTGAGAGTGGTGCGTCATAGTTAAAAAAAATAAAAACCACTGTTTTCGGCGTTTTCCCTAAGTTATACTTATGTTTTCTGAATCATAAAAATATATTATGTGATATTATACGTTCCTACGTTCAGAGAAACATCTCCCAGACTTTGAAACTTGCTTAGTACGAAAAACGAAAATAATACTATGTACATATATTCGAATATTTCGAAGTTGATTTCAATGGCGCCGGTTGATGCACCGGCTATGGGCTCCGTGGGAGTCCCCCTCGAACCTTCAAGGGAGACGGACGTGCTGACCGCTGTCCTGCGAGCTACCTGTCAAGGTCAAAATAGCTGAACTAAAATCAGTGAAAACTTTTTCTATAACCTGGCATTTTTCTAAAACAAAAAATTAGTGAAAATATAGATAGTGCACAGGGGGTTACCCCCCGGACCCAATAGTGATAGAGGAAAATAAAAATGAAAACACAGAAAATGCGATAAACAATAAAGTGTTCCTCAACATAATAAAAACGATCAAGGATGAAGAGAGTCTCGTCAACAGTCCCTCCGCCCTTAAAAATAAATTAAACAAAATACTTAAAACAAAGGAAACTGTAAGAATATTACTACCGAGGCCGGACGTAAATGTTAAAAAAAGACTTTATCTAAATAGCAATCCTAAAGTATTTGAGGAAAAAATGCCAAAGAAAAAACTGGTGCAACGACAAAACAGAAGGAGAAGTCCCCTAAAGAAGGACAGGAAATAAACAAAGAACTATTACAAATGAATGACAGTCTGAAAATTGAACGATTAAACGAACTTACCTAAGTGAAGTTCTATCGTAATTGTATGAAGCGCCTCCTCCTTTGATCAACTCGTAGTACCTCTACTTCACGCCAGTGTCGCCACAGTGTTTACAGATGGAAAAAAAAGAAAGGAAACCCTGGTCCATGGCTCTATGTTCCAATCCATCATTATTTTAAAGACCAAACTGCCGTATCTGTATGGGTTAACTGTTAGGTTAAGAATGGGAATTATTTGGGGGGGACCGATCTTCAGGAGGAGGCGCTTCATACAATTACGATAGAACTTCACTTAGGTAAGTTCGTTTAATCGTTCAATTGTATTACGCGCCTCCTCCTTTGATAAACTCGTAGATGTTTAAAGATGTGCGGCAGTGTACAAACTAATACGTATTTTGTTTCCTTTACTCCTTGATTTAATGGAATCTAAAATATAACCTTAATAACTCAAATAATAAATCATGTTATAAAAAAACAAAACAGAAAAACTTAATTTTTGACTTATTTTAAATTTAGAATAGCATTTGAAAAATGTTCTTCTTTGGTTATTATATCCCGATTATAAAATCTCGCAAAAGTCTTTGATTGTGGTGTCCAGCCTGCTGTTTTCTTTATCACATCGATATTCACACCGACTCTCTTCGCAGCAGATGTTGCGGCATGACGGGTGCTGTAGACTGAGAAGATCGTCGTGTCCAACCCACATTTGGTGAACACTCTTGATCCAACGACTCAGTGTTTGCGTGGAAACTGCCTTGTGTGGAGTCTTCCAAGAGATAAACAAATTCTGTGTATCCTCTCGCAAAACCTTAGTTCTTTCTATATATGTCTCTATTGCTGAGGCTACACAAACCGAACAATCCTTTTCGTATATAGGAAATCTGAGAATCGGTTGTATCCTCCTGGGGTTAGAAGTCTTTAATCTCGAGGGAATCATGATCTCCAACATGTTCTTCTTTAACAGCACATTTCTGACGTCAATCTTTGTTAAAGTTTGTAACCTGTGTCCTGTGGTCAAAGCCATTAACGAGAACCTTTAATGAAAGTTGTTTTAAGGGTATCGTGTCATTCGGATACCATGTCGATACTAAATCTAGTACAATCTTTGGGTCCCATGTATAGTCATCTTTCGGTTGTGACGGACGCAGCTTAGAGATCTCGTCCTACATCTGGACCAATAATCAAAGCCACCGCTGATCTAGCCGTATTAATAGAACCATACGATCCTCCGTCTTCATATTTCTTTGTTAAAAAACCTAAGACGTCCTCTATTTTTGCCTTATACACGTCTATGTTTGTCGAATGACAAAATTGCCACCACTTCCTTAGTGCCACGTTATATTGGCGTAGCGAGGAATCACTAAGCGATGCCATTGCAATTGTAATTGTCTCCAGTGTCATTCCTTTCAGCGTATAAGCTTCCTTGAAAAGATCCCTGCTACCAGGGAAAGTTGGGATGCTAGCAGGTGAGGTTCTCTATTAGAAGAGGACAGTAAATTAATTCTAGGCTTGAATATAATTGGTTGTGACTCAAACATGGCCATAACTCTCGGATACCAAGCTTGGGAAGGCCAACTCGGTACCACAAGAATACCTCTACATCCATCCACATTAATCTTCTTCAAAACTTTTGGAATAATCGCGAAAGGAGGAAAATCATAAAAGAAATAGGAATTCCATTCTATAGTAAAAGCGTCTATAGCTACAGATCCCGGGTCCTTTTTCCATGATACATAAACAGGACATTTGTAATTTGTTCTGCTTGCAAACAAATCGATTTCGGGTTCTCCGAAGGTGTGACATATTGTTCTAAATGCTTCCGAATCTAATTCGTACTCCGTTTCGGGTTCTAGACGTCTTGATTCGAAATCTGCGATTACATTATCCTCTGACCGGATATAAGATGCAAAAATCCATATATTACGGTTTTCACACCATAACCAAATTTCTTTGGCGATTTCGCTCAGCTTTTGGTATTGAATACCACCCATGCGATTTATATAAGCAATAGCCGTGGTATTATCTACTCTAAGCAAAATATCACAATCCGTTAAATCTTTTGCAAAACACTTAAGTCCAAAAAAGGCAGCTAATAGTTCTAAACTGTTAATATGTAATAGTTGATCCGTTTCATTCCAAAATCCATGAATTCTTTCTCCCTTACTGTACGCCCCCCATCCTGTTCGGGACGCATCCGAAAAAAATTCTAATTGAAACGACGGTTTCCTGATAGGATTAAATGTTGTCATAACCTTTGTTTTCCACCAAGAAAGATTCTCCTGTATCCTTGTGGACATTTTTATCGACACCTTCCAATTAAATGCGCTATCTCTAAGAGCAAAAAATTTTTCCCGTTCAAGATCTTTCATATGAACCCAACCGTATTTAGTTGCCTTGTGACGATCTCATTTGACGCGAGACACGTTGCCCCTGAAGGTAGGCTAGCGAACGAAACCGCGACGCGATATCGCGACGGCAGTATAAATACAGCCCACCGATACCGGTAAGTTCGTTCTGAGCCGAAGCATGATCAGCCGTGGCAATACCACACCTGGCCAAGCGACAAGCAAGGAACGCTTCTTCACCTATCCACGACCGACTAGTCTGTGGCCCGAGGTTCGAAAGAAACCGGAAAACCCTTCCGCGAAATATGAAAGTATTCGCCCTGTCCAGCTGCGAGAGCCACAGGACATCCTTTCTCGGGACGCGAAAGCATCCGGGGCTCTACCTGCTCGAGAGTCGAAAGACCTCGGGAGTCCACAACGCTCAGCTGCGAAAAGCTGCGAGCAAAACACCATCCTGCTCACCTCTGCGCCTTCGCGTCTCTACAGCGTGGATCGAATCCCTGCAATGTTCTGCGAGCGAAAGTAAAAGCGATAAATTGTAAGCGTCCTGCGTTAGCCAGTAAGTCACGTATCTTCGATAGTAGATGTCCGCGTTAGCCAGTAAGTCGCGTATCTCCGGTCTTCGATAGTAATTGTCCGCGTTAGCCGATAAGCCGCGTATCTTCGGTCTTTGCCCGTCGATAGCAAATGTTCCGCGTTAGTTATTAAGTCGCGTCAGTCCGTCAGTAGTAAATGTCCGACGTTAGATAGTGAGTTGCGTTCGCCGCCGTTTCGTGTTGATACACCGCCGCTATTCGCGTTCACCGTTGTTCGCCGTCCGCCGTTATTCGCGTCCATCGCTACCCGCGTTCGCCGTTGTTCGCCGTCCGTCGCTACCCGCATTCACCGTAGGTCGCGTCCGCCGTTATTCGCGTTCGTCACTACTCGCGTTCGCCGTTCCTGCGTTCGACGTGCCACGTATCCTGTCCGTCGCCGTGGCGCGCCTCCTGCCCGTTATCACTAGGTGTATCAACGCTCGATTGACAAGGTGTATTCGCGTACATTGTATCATACCTGGGTTATCGGCCTTGGCCACTAATAAATGTCTATTTTGGTTTACCACCAGGAGTATTCATTCGCGGCTCGAAGAACCCTGTACAACCGGCTGAGTCGGCTTTCTCCCAACCGGCAAACGTTGCAGCCTGACAACATGATCCTAACGTTCCTATTAAGGAAGCGAATTCCTCTATTCTAACTTCAATATTTTTTTCAAAACGGTCAATTAATTTAACTATGTTTAATCTTTTATCGGTAGGAAGTTCAATTCTCATTTTTGTAGAATCAAGGATGAACCCTAAGAATTTACAACTCTGAGTTGGTACTAATTTACTTTTAACTACGTTCACAACAAAACCTAATTTTTCTAATAACCAACGTGTCTGAAGGACGTTATTCATGCATTCCGCGAATGAATTCCCTAAGAGAAATATGTCATTTATGTAAATTACCGATTCAAAACCCCGTGCTCTCAACCAAGCTATACTAGGCTTCATAATTTTTGTGAACACGTAAGGAGCTGTGTTCAGACCAAAAGGTAAACAGACATACTCAAACAACTGATCCTTAAATCTAAATCTTAATAATTTTCGAGAAGATTCTGCAATCGGTACAACGAGACATGCATCCTGTAAATCAATAGTAGCCATAAAACAATTCTTTTGCATTAAATCCCTAACTGTTCGAATATCTTCTAGTTTGAAATGTACTGTCTTAATAAAATCATTTAAGTTTTTCAAATTTAGAATAAGACGACTAGAACCATCTGGTTTAGATAGTAGAAAAATGTTTGAAATAAACTGTCCCTGTTCTTCCTGTCATTTACGAATTGCACCCTTTAAAAGAAGTCTGTTAATCTCCTCAACGATTTGAGTTACCTCGTGTTTTGACCATTTGAGTTCTTCTGGAATCCATGTTTGAGTCACCTTACTTGAAACAGGTATTTCATAACCCTCAATCCACTTTAAAACTCTTCTGTCCTCAAAGAATTCCTGCCATATAAGAAAAAACTGCTTCAATCGTCCACCTATAGAGCTCACCGTTAGATTTTTCTGGTGCTGTTGCTCTGATCCTTGGTGAAGGTTGACCTGCGATAATTGAGGCTCTTGTGGTCCACATTCTGTTTGCGACCCTGTATGACCGGCTTCCGTTGAACACCCGCTCGAGCCATCCGGTAATAGTGTGAGGAACGAAGGGGGCCCTTCAAGTTTTTTGGCCCCTTCGATGGAGGCGTGTTCTTAGCGATTGGCTTCAAATTTTTTGGATGGACGTTCCAAAACTTTTGCTGCATTTAATCTCTCCTCCAGATCCTCGCGAAAAAGCCATTCATCCAGGTTGGACGATATCAATGTATCCTTCATTGCGTTATTTAATTTGCTTACAATGAGCAAACGTCTAGTTTGAGACTCATCTCGTTGTAAATCTACTAACAATCTGCTCACATCACTTAGGGTAGTGATTAGCGACAGTTTATTTGGTATATTACCCCTCAGTAAATCACCTAGCATTGGCCCCAATGCTGCTAAACAATCAGATACTTTCTGTTGTTTTTCTACAATTTTCTTATCCCTTGAGATAATTGGATCCAACAGAGTAGCCCTTATTTGTGGATTTAGTTTTGGGGGCTCCATTGTTATGCAATTCTCCGGCATAGGATACTTCCTCGTTAACTCCTTCTTCTCCTCTTCCGGAAGACCTTACCTGAGAATATCTGCCCATCTAATGGCAATATCATCTAGGATTGGAGATGCCATTGTCCTTGCTGGATCCAAATGCTTTCCTATAGCCACCAGTAATTCAGGAGCCAGTGATTGTTTCTCTGGACCCTGTATCTGAGCTTCCTGAGTGACCTCCGCAGGTCCAATCTCCTCCGCTGGCTGATCTTCTAAGATTTCTGGTCCTTGTAAAGAACCAGAATCAGACTGTCTTGTTGATAGTAAATTTTCCAAAGGAAATAGTGGCCGATGGAAAGATCCTGTCCCCCTTGAACTATCAGAATCTGATAGCGAGAGTCCTCTACCTACCGTAGGAAAAATAAAATGCAACGGAGAACAAAATTAGACTATTGCAAATGCCCCTCATGACAGATGTTCTTGACACCGTTTGCAAAATGCTGTCTATTACACTGTATAATACACTTCATTTATGGGGAAACCAAACAAAAGAGAAATTTGATATATTTCTCTTTTTATTAGGAAACTTGTTCCGAAGTATATAACCAAATAACTTGTATTTGGTTAAGACCACATTTTTAAAAAATGCGAATGCCTTTTGACTTTACACCACAATTATACACATTTCTGATTAAAGAACATTACTAATGTTCTTGGAACTTGTCCATGAATTTATCTCAATTAACTTGTAATTGAATAAAATTTTCCATAATACGAAACGAATGCTAAGAAAGGAAAAGAAAGAAAAGAAAAAAAAAATAAATAAAAAGAGGTTAACTTACGGCGTCTCTTCAGACGCTTTATTTTCTTTCTCTGTTTCCTTATTTGCTTCTCCATTCGCCTAAGCCTCTTAGATATTTTATTCTCTGCATCTTCCATTACTAATAATATTAAGCAAAGCACAAATAATATTCCGCAAAGAAAAGAAAATACGTGTGTGACCTTTGGCACAAAATAAAAGAATAATGAATTAGAACATAGAGCCATGGACCAGGGTTTCCTTTCTTTTTTTTCCATCTGTAAACACTGTGGCGACACTGGCGTGAAATAGAGGTACTACGAGTTGATCAAAGGAGGAGGCGCGTAATAAAATGACAATTGAAAATTTAAACAAGCACAACTAGAAGAAGAAAGGGCCAAAAACGCATCAAACTCTCCGCAGAAGAGCATAGTAGAAATCCCAAAGAGGAAATCTACGGCAAACGGCAATGAAGTAAAGGAATCGCCAAGTACCGTTAGCCGCACGACCCCTAACTACGAACAAAGGAAACAATGGCCAGGGTCATAGCACAAGCAAGAAAAAATGAATGAAAGAACACAGCAACATCGCACCAGCCGACGACAATAGGATGGACCTCGACGAGCCAGAGGACTCCAAGCTAAAGACAAAGACAATGAAACCAAACGCAGACAATAAAAAGGTACAAGAAATAGCAACGAAAGAACGACAGTTAAAACCGCCGATAATAAATATTTTTGAATCTTTGCAACAAGTCACGTACAGAATTGTTTAAGAGTACCTAAATATTAACATAGCATTAAATACATTAATAGTAATAAACATTATCTACAACTAGAGAACCTAGAAGATCATACAGCAGTCATTAACATACTAACAGCAAGAAAAATTAAATTCTTCACATTCTCACGGATGACGAACAGGTGTTCAATATCATCTTTGGCAGGAACCGTCCTAGATAAACGAACAGAGCCACTGTTCCGGCAAACCGATACGCATTCGATCCGCTTTAAGGTCGTTGCCCACTAGACCCCTCCTCTGCCTACCTGCACCATCGCTCCGTCCCCAAATTGACGCTGCGCTGGTAGTTTTTCCGCCTACTAGACGACTCCAGCACCGCGCCAGCACCGCGCCAGAACTTTCAGTGACGCTCACCACTAGCGCGGTCGTTCGCCGCGCCGCACAGTGGGGTATTTGGCCTGTTTAGCGCGCCAAAAGTCGAAATTTTTACTTTGATCAAAATGACTAAAACTTTTTACCCATGTACCTGAATATATATTCAAGTAATCTACAATAATATTTTTCCATAAACGGTACTATTTAGTAACCTATAGATACTTGAAAGTAACATATTCTCGTGACCGAGAGAAGCATGGAAAAGCTTGTGTTAAAGAAATGATCTTTCTCACAAGTTTAGTGTATCAAATCGAGATAAAAACATACCTAGGATGTAAAGGAAGGTTTATAGAGTAATTTTACTGCTTTTTGTTTTATACTCTTCGGTGGTTCTGATAGAATAAACAATTAAAAGTGATATAATTTTTTTTCAGAAAATTAATATGTATCATGTAATAACTTTTTTTCTCCGCAAAACACCCCTCTAATTTTTTTAGGGGTTAATCATTAGACATTGCTTTATACAATCCTGAAAAGTTTATATGCGATCTCGTGCTGGAACATACCTTTTTATGCGATTTAGATCAGTATGGCATGAACCGACCGTATATCATATGACTGATAATGATGAAATAACTGAGCTGTAGGTGATAGATACTTGGAAGTAAATGAAGGAAAATGAAAGTCATTATTGCTAGAATATTAATTTATATTATAAAAAAAAATTAATAAAAATTAATTAATATTTATAATATATTTTTTTTTTTACGAAAAAATGTTTGAAACAAAAGTTTAACAGTATTAACCTCAATATAAACTTCAATATATAAAACTTCGAAAAAATTTTGTTTAAAACCAAAAAACAAGGTCGCTTCGATTTTTTAAACATTAAGTTGTATTTTTGATTTGATAGTGTTGTAGCTGGTGTTAAGACGAATTCAACGATATATAATAGTATGACCTTCACACTATTAATAACGTTGCAATAGTTTTGGCGCGCTAAACAGGCCAAATACCCCACTGTGCGCCGTAACCCGTCGAACGAGCTAATCCAGACCGTTCTAGTGGTGAACACCACTGCGCTGGCGGCAACTCATGTCGAGCGAAGATATTTTGCCAAGACACCTCTGTAGGTTCGACGGTAGGGCACCAGTTCACTATACGCAGGTAGACGGTCCGGGTGCGAGTCCGACAATAGTAATAATGTTGGGGCGTACGGTCGAGTTTTTATTGCTTTATGACTCGGTGACATCGTGGGCTTTTTCGAAGTTTTCTGGCGATAGTTAATGTATTCTAAAGACACGCTGAAGTGATTTGGTTATTGCGGATTACCGTTATATGTAGTGGTGAGCGACACTGGCGACAACTCATATCGGGAGAAGATATTTTGCTTTCTGGTTCGAAAAAAACGTTGACATTCCAAACTTCATAGGGTGGTTTCTCAAGATAAAAGTCTGCTCTATCGCGTGATGTAGTTCGATTTTACGCTGGACCCTTATTTTTTAACATAAACGGAAAAATATCCTCAAAAATTGATGCAGAAGTAGTGTCTCTCCATTTTTAACGATTGTTTAATCATGTTTAAACATTCATGATGTATTGATATTGAATATCACTGTATTCAGAAAAGTCTATAGAATCTTTTGCTGTAAAGAACAATTCAATATCGTTTATAATAACATCACAATATTTGTTTAAAGTTAAAAATACGTTTTTTTTTCAAAGTCATGTTTCTCAGAAACTGTGCCTGTAGGAGAAAAATTAAGGACAAATTCGGAATCAGCGCGAAAAACTCTATAAGATCCAACCAACAGTACATTGGAAAAATTTTGATTGGGCAGTGTTATTATTTGGGCTACTATTTGTGCGACAGTCTGATTGGGTCCAGGTCAAAATCATGTTTGTGGATATATTGTATATACATATTTCCATTTATTACAAGAAATGATATACAAGTCGTTTCGTTTATCTAATAAAGGAAATATCTTATAACGCACTGAAGTAACAAAAAAATCTTGTTTACATGAATTGTTCGGTATGAAGGGAACAATTATGTGGTGTAATCTTCTGCAGGATTCGAATGCGGGGGGGGGGGGGAAATTTCAAATACCAATCCAATTAATTTTTTCAAATTGGACCACACATTTTTTTGTCACAACACTATAGCATTTTCCAAGACGAATTCAACGACGTGTATCGCATTATGTTATTTACTGTTATAAATCATTCGAAGTTATAATTACAAATTTGTAACTTTTTGAGTAGGCAATGTTAGTATCTGGCTACCAGCTATTAGTGGTATAGAATAGAATATAGATATAGAATATCCACCTTTGTGTCATGCACATTCCTTATTATAATTTTGTAATTTTGTATTATATTTTTGTAGAACTTTATCTAATTTTTAAATATGAGTTAAGATTAATTCTTTCCATTCTGTGTATTGTTTATTCACGTATTTAAACAAAAGCTATAAAACATTTAATTTATGGTTATTTTCACAAACGTTACAATTAATTGTTATATTTGTCCATTTTAAATAAATTATATAATTCGTTTAAATTCATGTAGTTTTTATACACTTGTCATGATTTCTGAGAAATAAAGCGTTATTACTACAAGAGAACACAAAAATTTGAATTTTGTCCACCTAGAATCGAGGAATCGATCACTGTGCATCGTCGAGGCACCCCCTACTTTGCGTCAGCGGAACGCGTGATTTTCTGTACGCACCGGCTGATCGAGGACTCTTTCTTCGCTTAACGACCACCGCTAAGTCAACACACGCGTTATACACACTTTGTTTATCCGCGATACTTTCGTCCAACCGCGATTTTGGTTACCACTCCGCGTTCGCTACTATTGTGGTCCGTCCATCACCTTCATTTCGTGCTACGGTTCTGTATTTCATGTACAATTTGTTACAGTTTTTCATATTAAAGTGTTTGTTACCCCACGTGCCTTACTTCATCATTCACCCACGATTATCTAAGAATTCCCGTATCCGATCTGAAAACAGCCACCCTAGATAAATCTACATAGCTGTTTAGTTTAGTTTAGGGCCCAAACATACGCGCGACCAACTGGTAGTTAACAAAATACGAATGTTCACTCAAAGGGTACTGACAAGTACCACCCGTCATTGCAGGGCTATATAAGCCCTTGCATTTCTACTCTCGTGGGCTAGTATTGTCGTAATCACGAATCGTGTCGCGTCGTGCTGCATCTCGGAAGTCAACTACCAGTAACATCGGACTAAAGTTCCCTTCGAATCAAGGTTTAACCGTATAGATTCCGCGAGTTCGGCGTAAAATCTATTAGGCAGTGATATGGTTGCTCCGAGACCCCCGCATTGCCAGTGCGTCAACACCGTGCATCTTAGTTTAGGTAATATCATCTTTCAATTCTTTCTATCCTAAATTCAATCCATTCGCGACAATTACACTACTATAACACGAAGTCTTATAGTAAGAATATATTTGTGTTCTTTGATAATTAACGCAAATTTATTAAACCCATAATTATTGTCCAATATCCTAATCAAGTAATTGAACGTCCCCACACGATACAATCTTACCGCTCGGATTGTATCAATTAAATTATACTGGTTACAAGGTTTACTAATTATCCTAGCGACACTCCCTGATTTCGCATCAGGTTCGTCCGTGCCCTTATCCAACCTCCGAGCAGCTCCCCGGTTTCGCATCGGGTTCGTCTGCGCGTCGCGTCGTTCCTAGTGACTCCTCAATTTCGCATTGGGTTCGTTCATGAAGTTTCACCTTCCTAGCAGCTCCGTGATTTCGCATAAGGTTCGTCTGCGTTTGACTCCATTCCTAGAGGCTCCCTGACTTCGGGTCAGGGTTCGTCCTCGCCGTCTATAATCCTAGCGGCTCCCCAATTTCGCACTGGGTTCGTCCGTGTACCTTAACTAACGAATTGATACCATATTTCTAGGGTACAACCCTTCGCCGGCCACTCGTGCTGCTCGCGGCTCTGGCTCGTAACAGGAGCTAACTTCGCAAAAGTCTACACCCGAAACAAAAATCTGAGTAAAAACCACAATAATCTTATGCATAACATCAAAGAGGATTTGGCCAATAACAAATATCTAATACAGTTCAACGATAACAATAAGGCGAGAAATCCAGAATGGGAAGAGGACTACTTCACAAACATAGTATTAACAGACAGCCTCTTTAAAAAACTGAACATAAATGCTCCTCAGGGCTAGACGAAATACCAAATATAATACTCAAAAATCTTCCACTTCACATCATATATGACTATAACACAATTTTCAATAACTGCGTAAACAACTGTTATTTCCCAACAAATTGGAAAACGGCAAAAGTAATCCCGATTGCCAAGAGAAAGGTAAAGACCCTTCTTCTCCTCTTAGCTACAGACCAATCAGCCTTCTCCAGCCATATCTCTAAAGTATTTGAAATCCTAATGAAAAAGGCTCCACAAAAATTTTACGATAAAAAGAACTTAATTCCGGACACACAATTCGGGTTCAAACATCAACTAAGTACAATACATGCAATACATAAACTAACATCCGATATCCACGCAGCTATTTTTAATAAAGAGAATGTGTCAGTCTGCCTTATAGATCTAGAAAAGGCCTTTGACACAGTGTGGGTCAAAAGTCTCTTATGCAAAATGACAAAAAAAGGCTGCGAATCACACCTGTCAAAAATACTAACGAGCATATGTTACTGAACAAAAAATTTTACACAATCACACACCAAGATATTTTATTCGAAGTGGAAGACGGCCTTCAACAAGGAACAGTTACAGCTCCGATTCTTTTTAATTTTTTTAATGCAGATATTCCGAACTTATTTGATATACCGGACTCAACAGACGCAAAAGTCATATTTTTCGCAGATGATCTAATCGTATACATTACAGGAAAAAAACGTTAAAAACCTCCAAACCAAAATGCAAACAATAGTTAACAAAATAAATGAATACTATAAAACCTGGAAGATAAAAATAAACCCAACGAAATGCGAAACTATTTTATTCAGGTAAAAAATAGCCAACCTGTGTGCAATACATTTAGAAACTCCTACAAATCATTCCAGATAAACATTGATGATACAACAGTCCCGCACAAAAATTTAGTACGATACGTCGGTATTTATTTAGATAACCGAATAATGCTAAATGAACATATAAAAATCCAAATGGGAAAAGCTAGAAAAGCATTCATGGCTAACAGCAAAATATTTTATTCTGATTACCTAAATCCGCAAATTAAAAATTTATGTTACATGCTTTTGATCAGACCTATAATCTTATATGGTTGCCCTATTTGGTTTAACACGAGCCCACATATAATAGAAATTATTAGAAAATTCGAACGTAAATGTCTAAGAGCGTGTACGCGTGGGGTGTTTACCTACAGGTGGGAGAAAATTTAAGGGGTGGTTCTCGACGATAATATAAGACGAAAATGGAGAACAAAAAAATTGAGATTTCGGCTTCGTTATTTAGTTATTAACAATTAAAAATCCGCCTAAAATGCTGCAACACTTCTAACAAAAGTGTACGTTGCGTACGTCACACAGGCGCGAGACAGTCTCGTATCAAGTGACAAACGCATGCATACCTTGGTTCTCATTTGGGGCCCCAGCGAGGTGAAAATGTTTAAAAAATCGTTGGACGACATTGAACCTACCTACTCGTTAAAATCCACAAGAACATTTCTAATATCCGCCCTATGGAATTATCGAGTAGAAGGGGTCAATGCCCTTTCATTTTTAAATTCTTCTCACACATATCCACAAATCCTCATCCTGCACTGTAATTGTTCATAACACCTTACTTAATATACTGGAATAAACGCTCTAGCACTATTTACAATATCATACACACGCACTACGAGTTTACAGAGAGTACAAGTTTACTGCGGGGAATGAGGAGAATGTAAAGAACTGGTAATCCATTAATGTTGAAACACTGCACTTTATTGAGCTTGATTTACGTCGCGAAACTCGCTCACAGACGAAACGGACATCCTGAGGTCGTGTGTGATATCTGCGAACGGAAATCTTCGACGCGTGCAAGAAGAATCATCCGTACAAGAGCTAGTATCCGTATGCACACTGATTCAAGACAGCTGATGAGGTCGATGCCAGATCGATAAAACAAATGAAGATCTACAGCAAACTACCGCCCAAACATAGCGCGTTGCTATGCCAGTACATTGTCTATCCTGTTTTCACGAATTTCGTGATACTTTCTCATTCTGTCTGTGACCGCGAAATATCTCATGTATATTAGAAATGTTCTTGTGGATTTTAACGAGTAGGTAGGTTCAATGTCGTCCAACGATTTTTTAAACATTTTCACCTCGCTGGGGCCCCAAATGAGAACCAAGGTATGCATGCGTTTGTCACTTGATACGAGACTGTCGCGCGCCTGTATGACGTACGCAACGTACACTTTTGTTAGAAGTGTTGTAGCATTTTAGGCGGATTTTTAATTGTTAATAGCTAAATAACGAAGCCGAAATCGCAATTTTTTTATTCTCCATTTTCGTCTTATATTATCGTCGAGAACCACCCCTTAAATTTTCTCCCACCTGTAGCTAAAACCCTGTATAGGAGTAGAGAATCGAATTTCAAAAGACTGGAAATATGTAAAAAACTATATGACACGGCAAATATACCAAGGATAGATAGCTTTATTATAAAATTAAATAAAGATTATTTCGCAAAAATTAGACATATAAGAAACAACAATTTAATTTCGAGTTCGCTATACCCAAATGACGAATACTACAGGGTGCGTCGCCAAACTCCGGACAAAATTCAATTTGAATTTCCCGCCGTTCTATACCACTTACAGAGGTCGCCCTTGGCGTCCAAAATAGCTTGATGCATGTACTAATCATTCATAACCTCAAAACAGTCGCAATGTTCAAGCCAAATGAAGAGTATAATCGAAGAGCCGCGATCATCGAAAGTGTTCACGCTGGGCGCTCAGCGACAGAGATCATTCGATTCTTCGTGTACCGAGGTCCAGCGATTGTTCTGCAACACCGGCAAGGAAATCACACTCGAAGGAGCGCATTGTCAGGACGCCGGAAATCATCCAACTGGGCAGTCGATCCGAAAATTGTCGTCGGTTGTCGGTGTGAGTGAAAAAACTATCTCTGGAAATCGTCTGTTATGTTTTCCAGCAGGACGGTGCGCCCGCGCACACAAGTCATTTGGTGCAAAATTGGTTGTTGGACAACGTCGACATGTCTTTGGTCCAAAGCATTTTGGCCAACAGCCCAGATTTAAATCCTTTGGAGTTCTATGTATGCAGCGTTGTTGAAAGGGTCTTCAACAAGTCCAGATTCGCCGATATGGACCGTGACGCCTTAAAACGGGCCTGCGACCGTTTCAGAACAAGGATGGAGGCGGTTATTTAAGCAGAAGGGGGCTATATTGAGTGAATGTATTCTGTATGAACCAACTGAAGGAGATTGAGTCTATAGTTCACATATAATCTTAATACACTTACTTTATTAAACTTTAATAATTGCACAATATACAAAATAACGCACGAGAGAACGTACCACGTGGTTCGGTAAGACGAAAGTAAAAGAACGCGGAGCAGAACTCAACGAAGTTAACAGTCAGCAATCGCAAAGTCAAAAGAGACCCTCCGACGCTTTCGGAGGGCTATTTATTTAGTCCTCGACAAAGGACAGCGTGCCCCGTGGAAGGGGAACGAAAGCTTGGCCGCGGACGCTCTTCCAGATGCGTACACGTTCCGCGCGAAGTCCCTTGTTTGGGTGGGGGCGACTACCAGGTATGTACGTATACCTCTCTTAGCTGTACCCGTTACGAACCAAGGACTTTACAAAAAACCGGGCAATTCCGACCTGTGCGAATCTGTTTGCCAGATGTATTACAGGCAGGCTTGTGCAAGAACCCGAAATCTCGGGAAACCCGACTCGGGTCGGGTCGGGCTCCAGAACGTATGATACACTTCGGTGTCCCGAAAGTATCCGGCTACCTATGTCCCTTTCGGGTTCCCGAAAGTAAGTGAGAAATTGGGAATGGGAATGAGGCAATTAAACGAAGTAATCGTAGCCGGAGTACGGTGTGTGACCATTTTGCAAAAATTGACGGCACACAAGCAAAATGCAATATTTGCAAACGAGTGTTTAAGATGAAATACGTACATCCGACAGTCATCCCTTCAATAAGTACAAGTGCGCATACAGCATCAACAAATTATACTACGTGCACTTCAGAAATCATGTGGTTACCCAAAGACTCATTGAGAGCAAAACAAATTACACGTGCAATAGCACTGTAGTAGTAGTACTGGATTTACACTCATACAATATTGTGCAACAGAAAGGATTCCGCGAATTATTAAGTGCCGCGGAACCGCCGGATCAAATTCCGTGTCGTACAACATTTTCCCGAAGTGTGATACCTGAAATGTACAAAAAAAGAAGGAAAGAAGTACAAGAGGAAATATGTGCAGATATGCATAACTGTAAGAATCTATCACTAATTATTCCATACATTTTCCACTAGACTGTTTGAGTCCAGCAGAATAAGCATGAATAATTGGCCCCATTGTCATTTTGTATTTTTTATCACGTTTTTATTAGCTCGCTTTCTTATTTGTCTGTTTATTTGTCTGCTTGTTTGTTCGGTGGCAAATTTTGCAATTGATTTTAAACTAACTTCCCGATGAGCTAGAGGCTTGAAATTTTAAACATAGCTCAGAACTGGATGACAATGCATTATTAAAAAAAAATTATTTAAAAAGTCTATCCGTTTCGGAGAAATAACAATTCAATATTTACCTGTTCACCTCCCCGCGAAACTACGTCATCGCGTTCAGCGATGGCCACGCCGCGCGACAGCGCTCCCTACTCCACTACCCGTTCCCACTCTGACTCATCCCCACTCCACTAACCCGCTTCGCACCGAAGGAGCTCAGTGTGCGTCAGTGTGCGTCAATGTGCGTTTGAGCTCCGTGCGGTGTTTACAAAGTTACTACGTATTATTATACTATAATGTTTGTTTACCAATCGAAAGGACAGTTACACCGAGATTTTCGGTCGAACCTTTATCTTTGACATTTTACCACGGCGTTTCGATATGACGCCAGTGTTGGGAAAATTTTATTTCAAATAGTAAATAAACGTGTGATTTTAATTGCAAACTAGAGGGTTATTGTTGCTCGCTCGATCGCGGGTGGGACTGCTCTTGCGAGAATGTTAGTGGTACGCATGGCTAGTAGGGCCTATAGCTATTAATGTTTTTTATTTGGTGTGTGACTCTCCACGAGCCACACAAAGAACTTCCCGATTCGTTAGTTGCAGTATATTATTATCATTATTAAGTGTACGTTTTAAGAAGATTGTACGTTTAGAGGGAAATTCAATAGTTTTCTACTTATCAAAATGTTTGCTATATGGCGTCGCATCAAACCAACATCGTAGACTCGTTGCTCGCTTGGTTCCTTGTTATAGCATACTATTGTTGCAAAATAAATTGTCTTAATTAGTTTTTCGCTAACGATACAACTCCTCATTAGCCGGGTTTGCAGTATTGATCTTGGTTTTCTTCGATACTGTTAATTTAAATTGTCCCAAAATATATAAACTGCTCAATTTTGAAACGCTACTCAGTTCTACATACAACATTTGTAAAGTCCATTTTTCTGATGTTTTAAAATTCAAACATACTTTCTCGTATGTTTGTCCCTGACTTTTGTGAATCGTAATCGCTTCAGCAGGAACCACTGGAAATTGACTACGTGTGATTTGATATTTTTCTTCACTCGACATATTTACTTGATTCGATATTTTTATTATTGGTGTTAAATTTTGATCAATATTTGCATTTTTCACATAATCACGATAACGTGTTCTTACTTTCACTCCTACTCTGGCCAATTGAAAATCTAACCACAATATAGACGTAATTTTAGTATTTTCGTGAAAAGTAATAAATTTTAATATTCCGCATGTGTGTGTGCTCCATTAACCAATCCGTTTTCAACATCAATGTTATTAATAATTATCATATAGTTTGTATTAATTTTCAATTTAATCTCAGTTAATAATTCGTTTTGAACTGATTGTTTTTTTAAAGATTGTAATATAAATTTGTTTTTGTACTTTCATCGATATTCTTTGAAAATGTATTCTCGGGAGTAGAGATGATTAAGTCACTCTTGCATTGGGATAATTTTCGATTATTGTAAGCGGAAACATCATCGTAAGGTACAAAAAAAATTTTTTGTGTAATTACGTTTGTTTCTTCGGTGGAAACTTTCCGTTATCTCGTATAAATTGCATTGTTGAATGAACTTCTTTCGAAAAAAACTAAAAAAACTAAAAAACTACTTGACCAAAATGGACCAAAATCTCATCAGCTCTAAGTTACAGCGGGGCACAACGATTGCATCATTCATCATTCTGATCGCGTTGTTACTTTTTCAGAAAACGTTAACGAAAAATTTGATACCATAGAAACAGACATACGCGCGCGCGCACACACACACACACACACACACACGAAAATTTTGATAAAAATAGTCTAAAATGACTCCAATGACCATGAAACGTGAAGATCTGCTAAAAAATCGATTTTCGATTTTCGGGGTCATTACAATAACTTCCCTATAAAATCGGGAAGTTAATAATAACTAACCTTTTTATTTAAATAAAAATTATTTAAATAATTCCAAAAATGATGCATTTATTATTTCTTATTTGCAAATAAAAGGTTATTTGGTAATTGTTGCGAATAGGTCTGCGTCCTCCGATTTTGATGAAATTTTAATATGATATACAGCAACACATTTAACATATTTTCAAAACACTATCGCTAATACTGTATTGAATTTTTCGTATTCTTGCACGCTCCGCGGCAACGTAAGCCTGTCCTGGCGCGGCATTTGTTTACATTTTGCTTGTAAACACGCTGCGGAGATGAGAGAAAAAACAGGGTCTCACTCTGACCATACATATTGTGACGTGGCAATATTGCCTGCGTCACTCTAACCTCTCTAGCAGAAGACCGGGCCATCCTCTGGTCAAGCATCGCGATAAGGGCTGCTGCGAGCGTGCCCTGGGCACATGTGAGACCCAAAGGCCGATTATTAATATTTGAAATGTCGCGCCAAATTGCGTGACGAACGTTTGCAGAACCGTATCCGGGTCCCAGGCAGGATCCGGAAGTCTACTTTCAACGCAGAAAGCAACGAGCCCTCGAGAATCAGCACCTCGAGGCGGGAAGAAGGCATAACCCGAGATAAAACAACGAGAGATCGTCAAGGCCCAGGACTATCAACTTGGAGGCGCCGACGAGGGCATCCGGTGCAGAGACGATCAACTACTCTACCCTGTCGTCGCCTCGTCCGGGAAGAAGCTGCACCGCAACCGGATTGGCTGACGTCGATCGTCTCATCGGGAGCGGCCAATCGGACGTCATCGCTGCCGGATTAGCCGAACGCTGCCGGAAGCCGAGCGCCGTCGCGACGGGTTCGCCGAAGCGAAATCCCGCGTTGGCGATAGGCCGAGACGTTGCGCGAAGAAAGCGGAATAAGGAAGTGGGGGACGCTCTGCTCCCGCGTACCCGGGCCATCGTCGCGGTGGGACGCCGTCGCGTGCTCCATTCGTGTTCACGAATTTAGTTCGAATAACGCAAGTTACAGCAATTTCGTATTGAACATCGGAATTCGGTCGGAAAGCGACCTGTGAGGTCTTCCGTGTGTTCAACATCTCATCGCTGCTGAATTCTCAACGAAGAGAATCGACTATGACCGCAATCAGCGTCTGCGACTAACATCTCTCGCCAGATTCACGAAACGCGCCGGCTATTCTTGTATCCGCTGCCGATTTTATCGTCAGCCTAACATCGTCGTATAATAAACGAATTAATAGCCGAAACGCTGTACTCTTCTTGTGTGAAAACCTTCCCGCCGTGGGGAACGTCTCGTGATCGTACGACGTAGAACCCTGTACCTTTCGCGTTAGCTTTTCAGGATTAGTTTAGTTCGTCACAGGCTCGCGAGATCGACCGTGCTCAATCACTGTTTGTAGAACAAGATTCTTTCGCGTGACACCCTCGAGCGTAGCCCGGCATTCCGCCTATAAAATCTCGGTGCCGCTATCTTACGTTCGGTCATCTTTTCGAAAAATTAAAGAAGCGACGTGACAATATATAGGGTGAGCTTTCAGGGTAATTGTATAGAAAGAGGGTCTCATCTCAGATTTTCATCATCTTGGAATATGTTGTCAAGGTCATCATTCTGAACAACTTTTTCCTATACATTGTGACGTTGCAAGCCTGCGACGTCACTTCTCCGTTTGAGAAACGGTCAAATAACCGTATCGGGAGTGGACCGGACCGACCGTTAGTGATAGCGAAAACCACCCGCAAGATTGAGCTCTCCTTAAGGAAGTTATTAAGATCAAAGATCGCTCCTAATGCCATCTGTTGCACGCGCCGAGAGTGGCCACTTTCAGGAGCGTGCCTAGGGAGCGACTGTCACCGTAAGGGCGCCCCACACCAAAGGATCAACCGGACGAACTATTGGCCAGAATCAAAAACATTCCGGATCCGGAGAGGTAGCAAAGGGCACCGCCGCACACGAGCAAAGAAATTCGGAGGCGACGATGTGGGACGAATGGGTCACAATTGCAGAACATTGGGCATTTTGGTGGTCCCGCCGTCGTCTCATCCCGCCTAGATTTGACCCCGGCGAAGGTGGTGCGGAGGAGCTCCTGGGAGGACTCGGCCTCCCCGGTCGCCGAAGGCGATCGTGAATTGGTGATAAAGGTCGGGGGCCCGAAGACCTGTCCGAGAGTTCGGTCCTGCATATAGTATTAGTTGCGTTGCGGGTGCGCCCCTAGTAAATTTCGGTAGGACGACAGGAGTGGGGAGATCGAGAATCGAAGCGCTCCGTCGAAGCGATCCGCAGATCACTGTCGCGCTGGTTACCGAGTCGAGTAGTCACCTTTACTTCCGCATTCTCGCTTCTTCGATTCCGATTACCGTCGATCAGAATAATTGTACGCGTCGCGGGTGGTTTTACGCGAGTTGACTCCCGTGCACCTTGATTCCGGAGAAGAAGGCGAGAGTTCCGGCCTTCCGTGGGAATCCGGCAAAAGAGAAATCGTCACGGTAAGTCGACAAAGTGATCCTCGGTCGTATTTTCGTGTTGGCTCGATATTTAGTGCGAGGACGAGGCGAGTGCGTATCGCTGTGAGAACGCTGTGAGCTTTGGCGAGTAGTCTCCCCTTCGATTAGTCGGAAGTCTTCCTTAAGGAGCCGCGTCGGAAAAGGATAAGTTTGATAATTAGCGAATTCGGTAAAGTAACGTCGTTCGCGCTCGGCAATCTCGCGACGGTCCGTCGAAACTGCGCTGTACATCTGCGTTCCGCGAATTCTCATCTCTCGCGAGACTTGCATTGTACCGTCGTACCGTACCAATCTTATTCGCGAAATCTCGACAACGCGTTCCGCGATCGAACATCCATCGCCAAAGTGTATTAGGAGCGCGGGCTCCCGGTTCGCGGCCACGTGGCCGCCCACCTGTAATTTATCCACTTGACCACGAATAAATTCATTCGAGCCCTAAACTGTCGAATTCATTTCCGACCTGCGAGACCCGTCCTGCCGCGAGGGCTGTCCCCGTTATTCCCTGTGTCCGAACTCCTGGCTGTTCGTGTCTTAGAATTCCGTCGGTGATTGCGAGAAGAGTCGAAGCTCGTGTTCGATCCACGAACACGAGAGTTTGGTGTTCTTTAGTGCGGTACTTCCGAGTACCTGGCGCCCGAACAATAGGTTAGCGTTTCCTTCGAAACTTCTCGTCAATTACATTTGTCCCGAGAGGACCGTGTCCGCGCGGCCGCGCAAGGCCCGTCCTCAGCGGCTGTAAATTCTCGGGGTTGACCGCTTTCGCCGGTCAGAAAGCCGAGCGAAAAGAGGAAAACTATCGCTAATACTGTATTGAATTTTTCATATTCTTGCACGCTCCGCGGTAACGTAAGCCTATCCCGGCGCGGCGTTTGTTTACATATTGCTTGTAAACACGCTGCGGAGATGAGAGAAAAAACAGGGTCTCACTCTGACCATACATATATAGGGTGAGCTTTCAGTTTTGAAAGACTACTACATTTTCGCATGCGTGGTCGGGCCGGCCCCCTCCGCCCCCCGCCACCTAACCCTAACTAATTCTGATCGCATAATCTTTTCATTCTATATAGCCGTCAAACAGAATTTAAACTAGTAATGGAAAAATCATGAGATCAGAATTAGTTAGGGTTAGGTGGTAGGGAGCGGAGAGGGGCCGGCCCGACCACGCATACGAAAATACAATATTCGCAAAAGTTTTTTGCAAATATCTCGAAAACTAAGACCGAACACCGGGTAGATGTAATGACAAAAGTTGTTCAGAATATTGTCCTTGACAACATATCAAGGTGAAGGTGATCCGAGTTTGGTCCCCTCATGGTTATATTTACCTTAAATCATTATTTAAATAATTATATATTTAAATAAATTCATTTATTGCCCAACACTGATTATACTACAATGTTTGTTTTCCGAGCGAAAAAACAGTTACACCGAAATTCTCCGTCGAACCTTCATCTTTGACATTTTACCACGGCGTTTGTTTTCGATATGACGCGTCGCAATACCGTCTGAAATTTACTTCATCTCTCTGTTATAATCTCATCAAAATGTTCAAAATCCATTGTAAAATTTCACACATATGAGACTAAAAAGCAGAAAATAATTATTTAAATAAAAATAAATTTTTAAAAAATACCACATTTTTAAAACGGACTAAAAAGTATAAAATAAATTTTTGAAAAACGGACTGAAAAGTATAAAATAATTTTTTCTAGCCCCATACAGATTCCTAACCCCGTACAGATAGTCCTGAAAATTTGTGATTGTGAATTTTTGGTAGCTATGAAAATACTTGTAAGATTTAAAACGAAAAACATGGGGCGCATGAAATAGATAATTGCTGCATGAACACCTAAATCACTAACAATTCTAATCCACTGCAAATGATATGAACTATTGTGAGAGTTTACTCAGCGGTTGCTACTCTACACTCCTTACTATGTACGTATTATCTTGCGCCCCACGTTTTTCGTTTTAAATCTTACAAGTATTTTCATAGCTACTAAAAGTTCACAATCACAAATTTTCAGGACTATCTGTACGGGGTTAGGAATCTGTATGGGGCTAGAAAAAATTATTTTATACTTTTTAGTCCGTTTTTTAAAAATTTATATTATACTTTTTAGTCCGTTTTAAAAACGTGGTATTTTTTAAAAATTTATTTTAATTTTTTCCTTTGCTTACTTGAGGGTAATAATGTGGGGATGAATAATATAATCTGAACTTTATCTTTTATTTTCTCAGTTATTGCTTACACTTTCCTTCTTAATATTATAACAAAATTGTATATTATTTACAGGCACTACTGTATTTGCCCTTACAACAGATGGTTGGACATCGAGAGCTGTCCAAAGTTACTTATCGTTAACGTTGCATTACATTTTGAATTTTGAAATCCGCCGCTATATGTTAAATTTACACTATTTACCAAAATCACGCACAAGCATATACATTCAAAAAACATTGGTAAATTTATTAAGTTTCTGGGGGATAAATTCCATGGACAAAAAAATAGTTTTCACCACCGATAATGGGCGAAATTTAATTAAAGCCATCAAATTAAAAAAAAAATGGTCGCGCATTCCCTGCTTTGCACATTGCCTGCAACTAGCGATCAAGTGCACGTTGCAAAAATTACCACAGTATAATGATATCCGCAAGAAATGCAGAGCAATAGCAACCTATTTTTCACGCTCATCCACAGCCCGGCAAAAATTTACGGAAACACAAAAATTGTTAGAACCACACCAGACACCGTTACAAGTAATTCAAGAAGTAGATGTACGTTGGAATTCAACACATAATATGATGCACAGACTACTGTTACTGAGAGCACCTTTAAATATGACGTTACTCGAAGCTAATATGCCCCAAAATTTAAATAATGATGAATGGAACACAATAGAAAAAATAGTCAACACATTAAACCCACTGAAAGAAGGAACAGATATTATGAGCGGGGAAACATATCCTACGTTATCGCAATATTTACCAATGTTAGAGTTTGTGGTTCAGGATATTCAGCCGGGATCAGAATCAGTCTTACTTTAAATAAATACAGACTCGTTAAATAATATTGCACACTTTATTATATACACGATGGTCGTTCAAGATGGAGAAGAAGAAGTGAGTGAATAGTAAGAAAAGCAATAGAGTGTTCAAAAGAATAGAAAGAGGGCGCGCAGACTGTTTAGTGGACGCGGTGAATTTGAAATATAGAATTTATTTCTAATAACCAATGTATACCGGATTAATGACAATACTACAAGAAGAAATAGAGCAATCAAATATGAACGCCGAAATTTGTAGAGATCTCTGCCAAGCGTTAAAGGTATTTGTGATTTTTTATTTACATACTATAATTACAAAGGAAAAAAGAATTTAATTAAATCTTGTAATTTTCTAAATTTTAAATTTTAGGAACGGTTCGATCTTGTCGCCAAAAGTGATCCGATCATTATAGCGACGTTATTGGACCCTCGTTTTAAAGATCGGTTTTTATTGGAAGAGATGAGGGAGTAAGCAATACAAAAATTAAAAGAGAAGATGAATTGCTTCACAATCACAGACGACACTGAAAACCAAAGTATTCCGAGTACATCAGGTAAGACGAATAATTAACAATTGAAATTTACAAAATTACATAGCGATTCTCATAAGTGTGATATGTTATTATTTTTTAGCCACACCACAGTCGAAACTGTCTATATATTTTGAACGAAAACTTGGCAATGCAGGCAAAGGACCAGGAACGCAGGACACCATTAAAGACAGAGAAATACGCACGTATTTAAGTGCCGAAAATGTTCCGAGAGCGACAGATATTGCAAATTGGTGAAAATGCCAAATTCAATATCCACTATTACGTGAAGTAGCGAGAAATTATCTTGCCATTCCCGCGACGCAATGTGCAAGCGAACGCTTGTTTTCGTCACCTGGGAACATAGTAACTCCAAATCGGACCCGACTGTTATCAACAAATAACGAAGAAATTTGTTTCCTATATACATTCGGTGTCGCCTAATATAAAGTAAATATACCTACTAAAATACATAAATAAAAATACCTACTAAATACGTTACACGTGTTCTCGCGTTACACGAACAATCGTGTAACAAATTTCTTAACGAATTCATTGTCTCATTAGAATAATATACTGTGTGTGTTAACTGTTAATTTAATTATAGTTAATTAGTAATGCATAATTGAATTATGTGGATTACATAAAAGTAAGTTTCCGATTCAAAATTTAGTAAGTTTGCCTCATTATGCTTGATCACAAAACTAGGATAAATCTTTTTCTTAAAGTGTCCTTAAAGTTATGATACAAAAACCCCGTTTGCCCATTTTTGCCGATTGAAAAGATATTAATAATATAATACTGTATGTATTTTCATACCGACAGTTAAGTGCGAATACCGAGAATCAAGAAAGGCTATTTATGTGAATCTGTTGTAAAAAAATATCTTGAATTAAGTTTATTTCATGTGTTAATAACATTTTAAAGTTAATAACAAATTGTTATTAACAAATAAATATATTTAAAAATAAATATACCAGTTGATGAGGGAAATATATTGTTGGACTATCTCCCACCAGTATTTCACGCCACAGATAATGTGCTCGTTTTTACATTCGAACTTTACATTTTGTCCACTAGATGGAATAAAGGATAACCTTTAAACTCGCAATTGAATCTTTAGATATTGAAGATTGCTTTGAAAATCTTGAAGAACATAATATTACTTTTTAGATAGAGGCAGAATAAAATTGTGTTCACTAAATAAAACATAAAATTAAATATTCCCGCATTAATATAGATAAAAAGAAAAGAGAGAGATAAAAATTTAAAACAAAAAAATTAAAAAACACAAAAAACCTTTTCTTAGACTGGTACCTTGTCGCGGTGAAAAGGCTTATAATTGCATACGCTTTCAAATATAATTAAAATAGCAATTAAACCAAATCCAGTTACTATTTAATCTGAAGATAATGTTCAACATACAGGGTGTCCCAAAATTCGTGAACTTCCCGAAAAGGCGTGGTTCCTGAGACCATTTCAAGCGACATTTTCCTTTGCAAAAATGTTATCCGCGGCTTTGTTTAGGAGTTATTAACGAAAAACACGGACCAATCAGAGCGCGATCTAGACGCGAGTTGCCACAGTCGGCCAATAGACATTTGGCGCGCCGGGCCGACTGTGGCAACTCGCGTCTAGATCGCGCTCTGATTGGTCCGTGTTTTTCGTTAATAACTCCTAAACAAAGCCGCGGATAACATTTTTGCAAAGGAAAATGTCGCTTGAAATGGTCTCAGGAACCACCCCCTTTCGGGATTTTCACGAATTTTGGGACACCCTGTATATTGGGTCATTTTGATATTTAATTGTGTTTGGAACTCATTATTGGCGGAGGGGTAACACTTGATTTCGTGGGAGAGGGACACACCACCGAGTGTGACCCGCCCATGAATCTAGAGTTTCGCCCCAATAATCCCCAATACGAGTGACAATTTATAAATTGTTTGTTGTTTGAAATACCAATACGGGACTAGGATCGTCCCTAGAGGTGGTCCGCCCGTAGAGGTTCACAAACAATATTCTTATACATTGATACATTTGTATCTTGTTCCTTTTGTATATCTATCCGCTTTTCCTCAATATACACCCACCCCAGATTATAAAAAATTATAGATATAATTTGTGCAAATGATTTTTCGGAATGGCACACGCGTAGTTAATTGTGATTATTTCTGATATAGAGTGTAGAGGAATTCTCGGTCGCGGGGAAAGGTATCGCACTACGGCGTAATCCACCCGCGGCTGCGATTGTCTTGCACAATTTGATATTGAATTTTGTTTGGTGTAACGAATATTGAGATAATTTCCCCCAAATTTTGACCCACCCACATGCATACTTTTTTATATATTTTTTTTATGTTATACATGTGGTGGAGGAAGTATGGTTCGTTGTCCATGTACCGTTAGTAGACTAGACGAATAGTATCCTATTAGCGATAAAACTGAGTAGAGCTCAGTGATTATTTAATATTAACGGGCCCTTTCGTTAAGAATCTCGACACGGCTGGCGCCGGCCGAAAAGAGAGATAGATTGACGAACAGTATTGCAACAGATATCGGTTTTTCTTTGGCGAACGCGCAGAAATCTTGTCGACGGGCAAAGCGCGTATAAGAAGTTGCAATAAGGGTCATTTAGCGTACGGTTTTTCCCCTTTGCGACATAGAAAACGAGAAAGGGCTGGGAAGGCAATAGGTAGAATAGGAAATTCGCGTAGATACGGGATTCGCGGCAGTTACGGAAAATCGAATGCCGTAGTAAACAGCGTGGAAATCTATCGGTACGGGAAATAAGTACGTCTCTCTGTCCGAAACGTAGGATATCGGGCCAAATTTGCCCGAGGTTGTTTGAGGTTCCCGAATTAAAATGAAAAGTCTACTGAATGTACCGAAATCGGAACGCGATGACGACGACAGAGGGTCCGACTATGGGGACGCGCTGGATCAAGAAGCGGGTCCATATATTCCCTCAGAGGGGGAAGATGGACACGCGAAAAGGTCACCGCCGCGCGAATTTAAATTAACGGTCCCCCAGAAATCGAGATGGAGACCGTGGTCTCCCAAGCGTCAACGCGTTTCGAGGAAACAGATACCGAGGACGAATCCCGAATCCGACGACGAGTCCGACGCGAATGTGTCACGCGGAGCGAAGCCCCGAGAATTAAATTACAAAGGGACACCCGTTGCCGATATAATCAGGCGATGGAGGTTAAAGTTTACCGGTGAAGAGGGTGAGGACCCAGAGGAATTTCTGGAGGACCTCGAACAACAGCAAAAATATCACGGTATCGAGGATGTGGAATTAATCGATTGCGTAGCAGTTTGTCTCGGGGGGGGGGGGGGTAGCAAAGCGTTGGCACAAACGCAAAGGGGCCCGTTGTAAGAGTTGGGAGGAGTTCGCGGCCGCGTTTCGAGAATTTTTCGGGGATCCCGACTATCAATTTAATGTGGAAAGGAATATTAGAGAACGATTCCAGGACGAAGCAGAGCCCATTCGCGAATACGTAATGGCCATGACCACGATGTTCGATAAACTGCAGCCACAGTGGACAGAGGAGTAAATGGCAAGAATCTTATATGAGGGCGCGAAATTATCATTGCGTCAGGCAATAGCCAAAGAATCGTTGAGCACGGTCGACGACGCGTCGGATAGGTTGATGGAAGCGGACGGAATAGAAGAACGAAGGAAACGGGGGAATCCCAAACCTTCAGAAATGGTCCACCCCAGTTTAGCATTCGATCCGAGTAAACATTCACGTTCGAAATCACACGGAAGGGGAAGATCAGTTACATTCGGGTACGCGAACGCGATATCCTCCGCCAGCGGTGGAGAGAGTGACGGGTCGGGAGATCGACTCCCCCGACCTACCCTAAGGGAATCTCGAACCGGATCGGCACTTCATAAACCTCGGGAGTCTGTCGCGAAAAAGGATTCGTCGACGGCATCGGGGGGACGCGAAAGATACCGATCCGGGAGTGGATCGCGTACTTCTTCTCGTGACCCCTCAGCGCGTAAAGCAAAGGAGACTGCAGCCGTGGCAGTGCAACAATGGCCGCAGCGCGATAAACCGCGTGCTAACGAGAGGTACCAGCATCAATGTTGGAATTGTCGTAAGCCTGGGCACCTGTCTCGTGATTGCCGCGAAGAACCGCGGCTGCACTGCTACGGGTGTGGATCAGAAGGGGTCACGCTAAATCGTTGCCGCAGGTGCAATAAGTCGTCGGGAAACGGGGGGGGGGGGGGGAAGTCGATCAAGGGGTCAGGAGAGACTTCGCCCGAATTGATATCGGCTTGCGTAATGATAAATGGGGACGCGTACCGACCGCCGCTACTCACCGTCGACGCGTGTATCGGCAATTTTACGACCCGCGCCCTAATAGATTCCGGCTCATCATTGACATTCGTGAGCCGGGAAACCCTCGAGAACGTCGAGGATAATATTATCGAAAAGACAACGACAGATAAACCTTGCTATTTCCTCCTCGCCACTGGCGCTGTGGATCGAGCAGTCGATGAAGCACGGTTTGCTTTAAAGATAGGCAGAGAGAAACGTAACGTGTTTGCGCGGGTCCTAGATAATCTGGTGACACCCCTGCTCTTAGGAACCGATTCAATCACGAAGTTTGGTATAGTAGCCGAATACCACAACGCAGTGTGGTATTTCGCGAAACGACCAGAGGAGAAATTCCCCTTCGAGAATACTACCCCCCGCCACCGTATGTTGTGGTCTACAAACGTTACAAGAAGCCGAAAAACGACAATTAAAAGAACTTCTCGAGACCACGTTACCGGAATTTAACGATATGACCGGAATGACGAATTTGACCAGCCACGGAATCGAAGTGGGCGACCATCCACCGATTAAGCATCGATATTATGCCGTCTCCCCGAAAGTACAGGAGGCAATATATAAGGAAGTAGACAAGTTATTGGCCGACGGCATAATAGAGCCATCGCAGAGTGGTTGGTCAAGTCCGATCGTGATGGTCAAAAAGGCCAACGGCAAATACCGTTTTTGTCTCGATTTCCGAAAAGTTAACGAGGTCTCGAAGAAAGATGCGTACCCGCTACCGCTCATGATGCAAATCCTAGACAAATTACGAGCCGCGAAGTATATCTCGACCATTGACCTCAGTCAAGCGTATTTTCAAATTCCGTTGGAAGAAGGAAGCCGCGAAATAACAGCTTTTACGGTACCGGGAAAAGGTCTTTTCCATTTCCGCCGCATGCCGTATGGCCTGACAGGAGCACCCGCAACTTTTTAGCGATTATTGGACCGGTTGATAGGCCCAGAAATGGAGCTGCACACATTTTCGTTTTTGGACGATATCATTATCGTCACCAAAACGTTCAAAGAACATCTCGAATGGCTATTAAATAACGCGTATTAAATAGGATCAAGGAAGCCGGTCTAATAATAAATTCTGATAAGTGCGAGTTCTGCTGTCAAGAAGTTCGGTATTTGGGTTTCGTGGTGAGCCGAGACGGACTAAAGGTGGACGCGGAGAAAATTCAACCCGTATTATCGTATCCTCCGCCAAAAACAGTGAAGCAGGTGCGGCGTTTCCTAGGGATGGCCTCCTGGTACAGGAGATGTATTCCGAGATTCGCCACACTTGCGGAACCACTGAACGGTTTATTACGCAAAGATCGCGAATGGGAGTGAAAGGACGCCCAACAAAGCATCTTCGAATCCCTACGGGACGCGATCGCTTCGGCACCTACCCTCTCGTGCCCAGATTTCGAAACCCCATTTACCCTGCAAACGGTTGCGAGCACGGTAGGTTTAGGCGCGGTATTAACGCAAGAGGTCGAGGAGGTCGAGCGGGTGATAGCATTCGCGAGCGGAACCGGAGCGAAAATATTCCGCTACAGAGCTCGAATGTCTCGCGATTGTCTGGGCGGTACAAAAGTTCCGTCCATATTTAGAGGGGTAATTACGGACCACAACAGCTTACGGTGGCTGAGGACTCTGTAAAACCCCACAGGTCGATTAGCGCGTTGGGCCCTGCAACTACAGGAATACAATTTCCAAGTAGTATATCGGCAGGGAGCCCTAAATAAAGTGCCAGATGCACTTTCGCGTATTTACGAGGGGGAGGGGAATACCGAAGGGGAAACTCACGTAGTGGCCGCGGTTCGTGCGAAATGGTACGAGGGAAAATTTGCAGAGGTCGAGAAAAATCTCGAAAAATTTCCGGACTGGGCAATTCGAAGCGGGGAATTGTTTTGTCGAAGAACGGATCCTTTGATCGCGGAAACGCTGGGTTCCGACGGGAACGAGTGGAAACTCGTCATCCCGGAGGAACGGAGAACCGAGATCCTGTAGGAGGCGCACGACAACCCGCAGGCAGGGCATTTAGAGGTCGAAAAGACCTATCATCGTATTGCAGCCCGCTACTACTGGCCAGGCATGTATAGAACGGCGGTAGAGTACGTAAGACGCTGTAATACCTGTCAACTCACGAAGGTGGAGCAGACACTCCCAACGGGGTTGATGGGTCGGCGCAGAGTCGACATGCCCTGAGCAGTACTAGCTGCCTACATTATGGGTCCGTTCCCTCCGAACAGGTCCGGTCACTCGTACCTTCTCGTTATGCAGGATCTGTTCACGAAATGGATTGAATGCACCCCGCTCCGACGTGCAACCGGTCCGAAAATTGCGGAGGCCCTAGATAGGGTTAATCTTTTCGCGATGGGGAACCCCAGACGTCTTGCTAACGGACAATGGTACCGAGTTCGCGAACAAGAGTCTGAGGGAACTCGCCGACGAGTACGGCATTCGATTAAGTACCACCCCCCCCGTACCACCCGCAAGCAAACCCTGTAGAGCGGGTGAATCGGATCCTAAAGACGATGATCGTCGCATATATAAAGAGGGATCATCGTGATTGGGACCTTAACTTACCCCAATTCCGTTTCGCGTATAACACCGCGCACCATTCCGTTCTGCAGGCCTCCGCAGCGTTTCTCAATTTCGGGCGGGAGCCGCGACCGGCAAAATGTGCGAGGGCTAATGACGAGCCCGCGATCGACCTCGAGGTTACGTCCAATGATACTTGGAAAAAGCGGATATCGCAACTACCGACGCTACGGCATTGGATATTAGAGAACCTCGAGGACGCGTATCGGAAGCAATTGCACCATTATAATTTGCGTCGGAGAAACCGAGAATTTAACGTAGGGGACAGGGTTATGAAATGACAGCGAGTGCTCTCGTCGGCCGCCAACCACTTCGCGGCAAAGCTATCGCCAAAGTTCACTGGTCCGGTAATTATTACAAAGAAACTATCACCGGGAGTCTATGGCCTGGCCACAGAAGAGGGAAAAAACCTCGGCAAAGCGCATATATCGGACCTCAAACCATAATTCCCCACCCAACCGCCAACCGACAAGGACTAACGCCAAAGCCTCTCTCTTTTCCCAACAGATTACCGAATACCAAGATGGCATCGAGGAAAATCTCACTCGAGAAAATAGAGGATCGCCTAAGGAGGCTACACCCTCTACCGAGGGGAATCCGTGCAGCAACGGCATCAATAACTTGCCGGCCCACAGTGTGTCGTCCAATGGAAAAAAGTCCGAAAATCAAAGTGTAAGATCGGCAAATTTATGTATCCTAAAATGTTCGTAACATTTTCTATGTTCTAAAACTGTCTTAAATTTTAACTGAATAAATCAATTTGTTATTAAAATTGAGGCTGAAACTTTACTGTCAAATTCCGTGCATTTTTTTAAACATGCGTCCCTCGCAAGCTATTTGGTTTTTTAAAAAAAGTACATCAAAGTACACCCGTGAATTTTTTTACAGTAATTGGTGGCATATTAAACTTTAATTTCGCGTTGGTTTAAATCTGCTCACATTTGCTCAAGCGAAGAAAATAATAAAAAACCATATTAAGACGCTCGCGCTCGGCGGCTTTCTGCGTAGTCTTTCGAAGAAATTTGTTGCAATTATTTTTAAACGCATGCCATTTGATAAGTACTTACATATGTGTGTGTTCAATTTTATTCTTATAAATTATATATTTAGTTTTAAAATTGTTTAAATATTTACAATCTTTCAATTGAGTATTAAAGAAAGTACCAATACGTTCCTTTGAGATTTTGTATTATATTAAGTTAAAGCACATTCGACTTGATATGACGGTCGACCTTAAGTGCATAAATATACACAAATGTTAAAAATAGTAGAAAATGTTGACGTTGAGACGCGTGCGTTCGCCGTCCACGCCTTTAACGTAGTCTATCGAGTTCCTACTGCTCCTACTGTTCCTACTTGAGTCCGCGCGAAACGATAAGACAATATGTTTACTCATTATGTTATTCTAAATATACAGTCCATTATTTTCAATTGTTTATACGATAGCCGTCGTGGTCAAAAGTATCGGACGTGAAACTGAAGCCGAACATAGTCAATCGCAAACGCGTCCAAGTTATTAATAATCTGTAAATTCATTTCTACAGTATTTATTTTTATTCTACATATTATATTTATAATATTCTGTAATAGTATTTTTGTTATTGTGTGTTGTATTGTATGTATATCATTTAGTTTATGCGTATTATTTATATAATATGTTCCGTCGTGGAACAATGACGACTTCAACAAGTCCATCGAAAATAACTCAATAAAAAAAACATAAAAAACAAACTTGTCGCATTTGAAAAAAAAAATTTTTTTTTAAATAATTAGAAAAAATTTTTTTTATATACCAATCGATTCGTCTTTGCATGTTATTTCAAAAAGTATTAAGGTACCTTACTCGAAAATTGCATAGTTTAAGAGTTATGACTTTTTTCCCGAATTCCCATATACTCGACACACTGTGCGGCCGCACGAACCCCCGGAACCGCAACAGACGAATAACCAAGAGTGGTTTGACGGGGCCCTACCGTGGGGGGAACTCCTAAGTTTACCCTCCACACAGACAACATACGTGGCAACTGCCACAATCCAGCTGCAGACAAAGGAGGAGAAGCCCGCGGAACAACAGACGAAACCTACCGTGGAGGTAGAGAAGCCGAAGGAGAACGCCCGAGGAACTGCTTCTCGACGAGGAGATTTGGTGCAAGATAGGGCGCGGGAGAGTCCCGTCCCATAGGAAGCCAACAGGGATATCGAGACCGGGCCTGGAACCAGCGCCGATGGTAATACCGGCAATAGTACCAAGCCCGGTTACGAGACCGACAAGAGGGGAAGTAGTAACACCTACACCTCAACCTCCCACCAAATCGGTGGAAGAAAGGATGAAGAGGATGCGGGAGGAGCACCGCAGGGCGACGGAGGAGGCCGTCGAGTCCGGAATAAAAAAAGCCATGGCCACCAACATCTCTAACCAGCCGGTGCAAAGGGCGGCCTTGAACATACAGGCCCACACTATGCAAGGGACGACGGTATCAATACAGGCCCAACCGACGAGGGGGGCAACCTCCAGCGCACCGCCCTCCAGAGTACGGGAAGTGGCCGCGATACCGCCACGACAGCGAGGGGCGCCGAAAAGGCGCGGCAAAGCAAACCGACCGGGGGCCGAGGTTGAAGAAGGATGCTGGCGGTACCATGAAGTGGGGCACTGCCACTCGGAATGCCTAGCCCCACAGAAGTGGAAATACTGCTTCCAGTGTGGTCGGCCATTCTACACCGTGGACAACTGCCCAGACTGCAGGAACATACCGAGGAGGCAATAGAGGACCGACACACCACCAGATACCGACAAGGCACCGCCAGCAACCCTAACTATACCGGGAACAAAATATTTTTTTATCGTTATAAAGAGAGGAAAGACTGAGGCTGAATCAGTATTATAGCTTTGTCGATCCCTCCCCCCTTCGATAGCAATATTGTTTATTTTTGTAAGAATAGTTTTCCGGAGGGCGGGAGGGACACCAGTATTAAGCGCGAGGAGCGCGAATAAAAGATTGTCGCCCTCAACCGTGGTTTAATTATTTAAACCTGATCCCTACGTCCCACAGTGGTCCCAAAGCCCGAAAACGTGGCCAAAACCTAAAAAATTAACTTTCAGCTAGGTAAGTTTTAATTATGGGGTTGGTTATTCTAAGAGTGTTTCTACTTGGGGGTAAACGGCAAGAAGGTCGCATTTTATTACCTGACCAACAATCGCAGTCCGAACTTTGGTTTTCTTAGACAGTGCTTTCATACTCTTCCAAGCCTCAGTGCGAATTTTAAGTGTACAGTATACAAATTGTATTGTATCGTATTGATTTTAATTGTGCATTATGAATGCTGTTTTTGAAGATAAGTTGCATAGTTTTTAGTGCCAAATGTTTATTATTAACTGGTAACTATGTATGCAAAAGAGAACGTAAAAGTGAAGGCGTAAATTTTAAAAATGTAGAGTGGAAGTTACAACTCACGGCAACTCACGCCCTAAAACTTGTTCGAGCATCTACTTTATACTATTATCTTGCAACTGAAACAAAAATCAGCTACAGATTTTTGCAGATTTGTTCGTAATACTATTTTTTGTAATGCAGAGTAGGTATACTGTGAGGTTTGAAAGGGTAACTGAAAACATTCACGTTCCTGGATTCCATTGAAAATTTGTGATGTAATGTTTTCAAGGTCGCTGATTACGAATCTGAACTTAGAATTTTTAAAAACAAAATGGCCGATCCAATATGGCGGGCGGGTATTTGAAAAAATGATTCGATTTCTATAAAAATTGGTAATATGATGTTTTCTGGATCTCTGATTACGATTCTGAACTTAAAATTTCGAAAAACAAAATGGCCGATCCCATATGACGGACGGGTATTTGAAAGTGTGTATTTGGTTTTTGCGTCTCGCAATGCACGCGCACGGAAAAGAAGCGATTTCGAAAAGATTTATCTCGAAAATATTCACGAGTTAAAACGATGGAGGATGTGTTTAATCATCTTCTGCTACACTCCGACCCATTTTTATCTGGCATAAGAAAATTGCCGCAAAAGAAATTGAGAAGCCTATCTGCAGAAGCAGTTGACTTATTAGCATCGCCAAGGATAGATAAGGATACAAATGCAGAAGAAATACATGAAGCATCCAGAGAAGATTTTGAATCTGCCGATGACGAAATTTATTTTTAACTTATATCGTTACTAGATTGATTGAATAAACGCAATTTAACGATAAGCGTATTAAAGTTTTATTTACCAATGCCTCATTCCTCCATTGCAAATATTGCTATATTTGATTCAACCTTCCTGTTCCATCAAATTTTTCAATTCAAATTCGTAATCAGAGATCCAGAAAACATCGTATTACCAATTTTTATAGAAATCGAATCATTTTTTCAGATACCCGTCCGCCATATTGGATCGGCCATTTTGTTTTTCGAAATTCTAAGTTCAGAATCGTAATCAGAGATCCAAGAAAACATCGTATTGCCAATTTTTTTAGAAATCGAATCATTTTTTCAGATACCCGTCCGCCATATTGGATCGGCCATTTTGTTTTTCAAAATTCTAAGTTCAGAATCGTAATCAGAGATCCAAGAAAACATCGTATTGCCAATTTTTTTAGAAATCGAATCATTTTTTCAGATACCCGTCCGCCATATTGGATCGGCCATTTTGTTTTTCGAAATTCTAAGTTCAGATTCGTAATCAGCGACCTTGAAAACATAACATCACAAATTTTAAATTTAATCCAGGGACGTCTTGAGGTTTTGGCCACGTTTTCGGGCTTTGGGACCACTGTGCGTCGGTAAAAAAAGAGACGCGGAGAGTCCTTATTCTTTTAAGATTTCGACTTCGACTTCGTCTGCTAGCTCTTCGTCTCGTCGCACAATGTACTCATAAATGAATCATGTTTCAGGAAGTGGTTCAGTTCAGAATGAAATAAAATAATGTTACACGCACTTTTTAAATAGCGTCATATATGGTGCAAGAAATATTCGTATAGAGTCAAACAGAATTATTTTTTTAGATATCTTCGTACGAAATACTGCCTCTAAATAACATTGTATGGATAGGAGCCGTCGAAAATTAGTTTAATTAGTTAATACTTTTATCTTGTTACTACCTCTACTTTAATAATTGCAGTCAATAATGCTGTCGAGCATTACAAGTATGGGATAAATAAGTAAAAAAATTAATTTTCTGTTTCCTACTAAGGATCTTAATAAGAACGATTGAATTTTGTCATTACACAACATAACAAAATATTTTTTAAGAATCATTATTTTATATATAACGCAATAATGTTCAAATTACTTTTAAATTCCAATAATACATTTGTAGGATATTACGTAGTAATTACTTCCATTTTTCCTACATCTATAAACTATCGATTATATTGTAAACAATTATTACAATGGTGATAATAAGGAAAATAAGAATGCAATAAGATAATTATATATAGTATTATAAGGCAATTACAGAATAGGTAATGTCAGCATTCTACTATATCATTCTTCTTCAACTTGACGAATATCTCGTCGATTGTGGAACTTTTACCGCTGTGGTATATCAGATCACTGTAACTTTCCCGTTATCCCCGCGCCCACTCGCGCCCACTTACCGGTCCCTCGGAATAACACAGGGGCTGGCAGTCTTTAATAGTATCTCGTCGGTGACTACGGTTTGGAGAGTTTATTCATCTGTCTCTCCGACGATTTTCTGGTTATCTTCGACTTTTATTTGAGAGTCGAATACAGCGCCACGATTTATCTTACGGTTGTATCTGTCGTTAACTTGATTGCAGAGTTATCCGTCAGATTTTATTCGAAGAAATAGATTCGTAATAGTATGGACACCGACGAGATACTATTAAAGACTGCCAGCCCCTGTGTTATTCCGCGGGACCAGTAAGTGGGCGCGAGTGGGCGCGGGGATAACGTGAAAGGTACAGTGATCTGATATACCACATCACTAAAAGTTCTAAATAGTGTTAAAATAGTGCCAAAACATCGTCTGAAATATGGCGGAGAATGTAACATTTAATAATAATCGATATGGTTTCGTAATAATTCGCATTCACACCGATGCATCGCGACGAGAATCTCCTCAGTGGTCTTCTTTACCGACAAAATGCCGTCGTTGGCCTTCTGTTTCTCTGGATGGAGCTAAAATATATCCTAGAGGGCGTAAGAAATACCGAAAAATTCGAGTCCCGCCAACTCCCATAAGGCTGGCAGTCTTTAACAGTATCTCGTCGGTGGTATGGATTATTCGAATTCCCAGATGTCGCGCGAGATTTATCCGTCATCTTTTATTCGTTATTTGAAGCTCGATTTAGCCAGACGATTTATTTGACGCTTTTATTCGTGACGAGTAACTGGAAGAGATGAAAATCACATGTATCTTTATTCGATATCTTTATTTGATTTCAAATAACTGAGATCTTGATGTGACGTTGCCACGTCGCAATACATATGTAATGTAATACATGGTACTTATTTACACAATAAATAAATTTTACAGTGACTTTCATTATTATTCCATATTCGGACACTCTAATAAGGACTATAACAATTGTTTAAACAAATACATTTGTATTATTTAAACGATTGGTTAAACAAACAATTTTTATTATTTAAACACATGTTTAAATAAATAGAGTTTCATTATTTGGAGGATTGTTTAAACAAGTACATTTATATTATTTAAACGATTGTTTAATCAAACAAATTTTTATTATTTAAACACATGTTTAAACAAATACATTTATTATTTAAACAGATGATTAAACAAATAACTGTTTATTATTTAAGCAATTGTTTAAACAAATAAATTTTTATTAAAAATATATATATTTATAACAATATATTAATTTATGTATATATCGGGGACCGTACAAATAAGCTTACGCGACAGGTGAGCGACAGTCGCGTTGCATCGCCGTGGGTTTACGTGTATGTATGTAGTGAAGTTAGTTTAGCACATGCTTGTGCACGTGTTTGTAATAGAGTATTCCAATTAATAAAAAACGTGTGTGAGTGATTCGGTAACTTCAGCCACCTGTCACGCGATTGTGTTGGTGAAACTTGTCAATGTCAGTTCAGGTAAGTTTTTATTTTATATTTATTTTCAGACATTGAAACATTACTGACAAAAGGAAAATTCAAAAATATTATTAGGTTGGAGAGAAAATTCTAGCGTATTTTAACTATAACACTAATCCTACCAACACCGGTCAAGATGACCAGTTCCAGATTTTTTATTTTACAATTAGAAAAGTAATAATACTGATTTCATAAGAAACAATTGTATAGATATCTTTAGTAGTGCACATATTATAATAGGAGCCGTACAAAGTCTAAATAAAATCAATCTTGTCGTTTTTATAAGGGAACATGTGTGTACCAGTTACTTTTGAGGCTCGGTAGGTTTAGCGTTAAAGAAAACATTTGATTCAATTTATAAAAATACATGTTTAATATTATTCAATTATATAATTTTCATTATTTGTTACAATATGTTGTCATTTCTCAGATAACCTGTCAATTCCTGTTTTCCAATGACTCGCTAGTTAACATGTGTTTTTGATTTACAAGCAAAATTACCTGTTTATTTAAAATACGACATAGCTTTCCCTCCAACCTAATATATTCATGCTAAAAAATCTTCCCGTTTATTGGACAATGCTTTTCACCAAGAAATTCTAATTTTTAGATGCAGCGAAGATATCCAAAACATCAGTTCATCAGAAAGAAAATAGTGTTTCCATACGGATGTGGCTTACATTAGCGGAGGACCATGGAAAGAAACAAAACAGTTTCAAGAGATTTTTAATAATAAAATTTAAAATTTATGTTTTATAATTATATAAATAAATATATTGTTAGAAATATACATATACATATAGATAAGTATATTGTTACAAATATATTGTTATGTATTACTGTATACATGTATTAAGTGTTATACGTATACCCAGACAACCAAGCGAATCGGAGCCACATCTCGAGCCCAGCGTGTCGACGCCACCAAACGGTCACGTACAATGGTCGACCCTATTCGCAGCTGTCCAAGCCACACGATGACTAGATTGTGGCCACGCCACAAATGGGCGAGAGGGTTCGTAGTCAGAGAGTATATGAGAGTGCTCACGCCCGGGTTTTGGCCGTGCCCATATAGTGCTGCCCCCTAGTCTAGTACTTAGCCTGGATCAGCTCCTACATCATCTTTAGCATGGACAAGATCCTACATCATCTTTAGCATGGACAAGATCCTACATCATCTTTAGCCTAGAACAGATCCTACATCATCTTTAGCCTGGATCAGATCCTACATCATCTTTAGCCTGGATCAGATCCTACATCATCTTTAGCCTAGAACAGATCCTACATCATCTTTAGACTGGATCAGATCGTACATCATCATTGGCCAGGATTAGGACATACAGTTTATATTGTTTTATATCAAATATGTAACTAATATACAAATCTCTAATAATATAAATTATATTCATAGAAGTATTTTAATTTTTCCCGAGCCTTTGTTGCAAACTCTAGTTTTAAAAAATAGAAAAGCCGGAAGATTTCGAAGAAACACAGATTTTATATCGAAGTTTAAAAGCCACCATCTTGGAAATTAATTTAATGATGAAATACTTACTGTCATCAATACTGTCTCCAATTTTTTTCATATTTTTAGGCACAGTTATTATTAATTAAACCAAATTGAAAACCAATTTTTTCTACGAAAATTTAGAAGAATAACTTTAGGGTTACCCTGAAATTTTCAGAATATGTTTAATTGACACAAATCTATAAAACGTATTTTTTAAATTTTAAGTATACAGGGTGATTCACGCAATTGTTACAAGTCATAACTCGGTTATTATTGCATTTACAAAAAAATGCAAAAGGAGAAAGATAAATGGTTCGAAGAAAACTACATCTGTAGGTCTTTAACTTTTTTTGGATGCAGCAGTGCATGTGCAATTAACAATTGCATCATTTCTTTATATAGAAATGCATATTGTTTTTTACACAGATCGATTCTTCTGTTCATTCTACGTAAAAAATGATTGGGGTACACATGGCAAAAAATTATTAGATCTCGAGATATTTTCAAAAAATGTCTTTATTGAAGAAGATGCTCAAACGCTTCTCCATTACATTCTAATATTCTATATTAGTTATTTTGTTTTCTGGTTCGAAAAAAACGTCGACGTTACAAACTTGAAAGGGTGGTTTCTCAAGATAAAAGTCTGCTCTATCGCGTGGTATAGTTCGATTTTCCGCTGGACCCTAATTTTTTGAGATAAATTGAAAAATATCCTCAAAAATTGGTGCAAAAGTAGTGTCTCTCCGTCTTTAATCATTGTTTAAACATGTTTAAACAATCATAATGTATTAATATGGATATCACTGTATTCGGGAAAGTCTACAGAATCTTTTGCTGTAAAGAACAATTCAATATCTTTTATAATAACCACAATATTTGTTTAAAGTTGAAAAATATGTTTTTTTTCAAAGCCATGTTTTTCAAAAACTGTGCGTATAGGAGAAAAATTAAGGACAGATTCGGAATCAGCGCAAAAAACTCTATAAGAAGGACCCAACAGTATATTGAAAACAAATTTGGTGTTGGACAGTGTAATCGGTTCTCCAGAACCGTTAGGCCTGTTGCACAGTCGAGCGCAATTTTCCGGTCTCAAATACGTTCTAAAATTCTAAAAAAAATGTTACATATTTTGGATCCTAAGACGCATTTTATAGAATTTCTTCAGATTTTTTGGTTGCAAACTGTAGTCGTAAACAATGAAAAACCCCCAAAAATCGGAAAAATGCAGATTTCTAGAAAATATGAAAACATGCTATTCTACTGTTTGGTTCCTTGATAAAGTACTACAGCAGGCAGTGTCGTCAAGTTTTTTCAGATTTTTTTTATTGTGGGACATCATTGTCAAAATTTTTTCGACGTTTCTGCTGTGAGGACGAAAGTTATACTTACTGATTTTACCGCGGGTGTATA
This sequence comes from Lasioglossum baleicum, assembly GCF_051020765.1. Taxonomy (NCBI): domain Eukaryota; kingdom Metazoa; phylum Arthropoda; class Insecta; order Hymenoptera; family Halictidae; genus Lasioglossum; species Lasioglossum baleicum. The sequence goes on along the minus strand of NC_134929.1, from coordinate 3,060,418 downwards.
TTAAGTAATTTTTAACGTTATTACATTTTACATTATTATTACATGTTATTATACATTACAAAATGCAATTGTTTGACCTAAGAAATGCGATTTAATAGAAAGAAGAATTGTGTTCTGTGCGATATATGTACATACTGTGACTCGCAAAAATTTTCGGACGCTCTAAAAATGATAACTTCTTTAATATTGTACTATACGATTTGAACTTTTTGGGAAGCTAGAATAATTAGTTTAGTACAGGATGTGAAAATAATTTTTTCAAAAATAGCAACTGATCGGAATTGTAGAAAAAATGAGAGACACTTGGGGAAATTAAAACACCTGGCAGAAGACTGTGAAGGGGTAGAAAAAATTAACATAAGTATAGAAAAGATAGTACAGGAGAAAAGAGTGGGAGAAATTGTAGAATGGGTTAGGAGTATAGAGAAAAAAGGAAAGAATTAATCACAAGAGATAATCAAGAGAGAGGCGGGATTAGCGGGGAGACATTGGGATTGGGATAGATCAACATAGACAATAAGGTATTTGATGTGGCATGCGATATGGATGGATGGGTGGAGGAACGGATGAATGGATAAATAGAGGGATGAATGGCTTCGAGAATTATAATCCAAGTCCAATTTCTGGGCCACGAGGCTGAAATAAATAAATAAATACGTATTTACTTACTTACTAAAAGTTGCATTTTACAACATCTTTATATGGGCCTACATTGAAAATTTAAAAAATACGTTTTATAGATATGTGTCAATTAAACATATTCTGAAAATTTCGTCAAAATCGGTCAACGTTGCAATAAGCTACAAACGTTTTAATATAAAATAATAATTCTTAAAAAATATTGTGTTATTTTACATCGATATACCCGACCCGACCCGTATCATGTTACAATGTTTCACTCCACTCCGCGGCAACCGAAGCCCTCGAGCTTCACTTCCCTTTTTTCCGTTCGTCATCATAGAATAGTGTTTCCTGAAAATAATGTCTCTGGCCAGACTCGAGTTTTCGACATTTATAGCAAGCTTGCTATAATCGTATTTTATTTGTCAAAATTTAGTTTTTCATTTAAAATATTTTGTTGTTAAAACTCATTAATAGTTTTAAATAGTACTTGAAATATTTAAAATGATACTGAAATATTGGAATATTACAATTTGGAATGAAGGTTCTAGCCGGACGAGGTAGTCCTTCGAATTATTAAAACAGCCGTTGCGCCATTCAATTTTCGGTCAATTTTTCCTATTTACTTGCATTAATTTAATCATATAACTGCATTTAATTGAAATTGATATTTGAGATTTTTTCCCGATTTTTTGGTTCAAAATGTTAATTACACAAACTGAAAAACACGCAAAAATTAGACAAATGCAGATTTTTTAGAGAAACTGAAAAATAGCATTGATCATATTTTTAGACTAGCAACATACCAGAACTTTTTTAACGACAGCGCGTAAACGACAAAGAGGGACTTTTCAATGACTCCAAGAAAAATGAAAAACTTAATGACTCCGAGAAAAATAAAGAACTTAATGACTCTGAAGAAAATGAAAAATTGAATGACTCCAAGAAAAATGGAAACTTCAATGACTCTATGAAAAAACTTGACGACACTGAAGAAAATGAAAAATTTAATAACTCCAAGAAAAATGGAAAACTTAATGACTCCGAGAAAAATAAAGAACTTACTGACTCTGAGGAAAATGAAAAATTTAATAACTCTCAGTTAATAAGCTGTCTTCAATGCCTCTTAAAAATGCAATTAATCATGTAGGGATTGATCAGGTGTTTCTCGCTATATTAAAAAATATTTACAAATCCTTTGACAAATTCTGCTTTGTGGCGTCAGGATACTGCTTTCCATCACAGTTTGTATAGTATACATATATTATTTCTCCTCTTTGTTTCTAGATAAAATTTTATTATGATCCTCCATTAGTTTAACGCCCCGTTCAGCGGTATCATTGACCACCTTCAGTCCATGTTTCAGTCAGACTACTTATTATTCATAATAACTTCTTTTTCCGATATTAGAACTATTCTTACCACGTTTTTATTAGCTCGCTTTCTTGTTCTTTTGTAGATTGGAGCGTATTAATGAATTTATTTATATGTAATATCTCTGCCAGTTATGTATATATGAAAAAACTCTTCAAACAAAAGTTGTAGTATATAAGGAGGTGGATATAGTATCAAAGGAAAAAAATTTTTTCAAAGTCATTATTTAAAGTTTTCAAGGTCACGGATGTTTTTTCTATCAACAACTGTTTATGCTATATATGGATTCTTAAAGAGAAAAAAGACAAATTCAACGATATATCATAACGTCTATTTATGTCAAGATTTAAAAAATTCCCATTTTCCATTAAAAACTCATTTTCCCATTATTCAAACGGCCCCAAAATTTTTCCAGACCATTTTCTCAACATTTGTCACAATTCTGGTTTACGGGACCAAAAAAATTTCATGGTCGAAAAATAAGGTCCACCCTAATGTTGCATATACGTAAATTACGAGAAGCAGTAAAGAGTGCTGAACGTCGAAGAAGAAAATCCGGGTAACTAAAACTTAATATGTACTACATTCCACGTTATTAGAATAATTGTAGTTTAATTATGATACATTTTATATCAACATTTTTTATTTACACCTGCTAGAAACGCCACTGTCTCGGAAGGAAATGGACATTCGAGAGTAGCAATGAAATTAGAGCATCATTGCGAAAAAAGATGAGTTTGCAATAACCTCAATATACATTTTATGAAATTCTATTATAATTATAGTTATGACTGTATTTTTTAATAAATAAACTTGTGTATGCTAGTATAAAATCAATTTATATATATTATACAATTTATTTTATTATTTGTTTGACAACTAATAAATCTACAAATTGTTTCATAAACTAAAAAATACTTCCTGCATTTTCGTATTCTCCAATCAGTCCAAATAAATACCATCAACCTGTTCTCGATCATATACCAATTTTTATTAATGCAATTATGACAGTAACAAAACGTTTCTATTTAAAATGAATACATATTTTGAACATAGTTTTTACATTTTTAATTTTTTGGAAGGTTAAAAAATGTAATTAAAAAAGTAATGAAAAATAAAAATTAAAAAAAAATCCCCGCTGCACGGGGACTCGAATGCTAGCTCCAGATTGCGATTCATACGCTCGACGGCTCGACAGCCGAATTTCAGTTTCGCTTCCGCCGTAAAGCAATAGAACATGGCAACATGGCAAGTGCTAAAAATAGATTGTGGCTGGCATAAGCGCACAAGCAGCGCACACGGATATAGTAAAGGTACGTTGGTGAGTGTAGCGCGCGGGCGCGTTGCTAACACGATACAGTGTTTTCTGCACCGACGAAATGCCGTCGGTGGCCTCTGGTGGCCTCCTGTTTCTCACTCCAGTCAGAATATATCCTAGAGGGCGTAAGAGAAATATTCGAGCGACACAGATTGTCACAGATGTCGTCAGATGTGCTAACAGTAAAGTGGGTTCTGTTTCTTGCTAAAGATGATGTAGGTTCTGTTCCATGCTAAAGATGATGTAGGAGCTGTTCCAGGCTAAACATGATGTGGAGACAAAAGCGGCACGGCCAAAACCCGGGCGTGAGCACTCTCATATACTCTCTGTCGTAGTGTTCCCTGCACACGGATCTTGGCACATGATGTCGTTGCCACAATCCGGGACGATCGTGCCTGGTTTAACGATCGGGCCGTTGTAAGAGGGCAGCACAGCCGCACTAACTCTTCCTTTTTACTTATTTTGTACGCATTCAAGGCGGGAAAATTAAATGATAGATTTTATGTATTGTAGTATTTGTAGTAGTTTTCCTAGACTGCGGATCTTTATGCAAAATAAAAATTGTCTGCATCGATTGCAAGAGATAGAAACTAAATTGAATGTTACTTTTTTATGCAAATAAAAAATTCTGGTCATATAAAAGCTACATTTATTTTATAATGCTCATATAAATATTCATTAGAAACGAATCAAATTTTATTTCATTTAAAAAGGAAGGCGTGACAATCTTATTTGTTAGCACAGCACAGTCGCACTAATGTGCCGAATGCCGTGAGTTATACAGGGCATTCTCTTCCTTTTTGTTATCTCTTCCTTATGTTACTTCTTCCCCCCTTGCCGTTCCATTTTCTTTACAGTTACATTAAGAGTAAACCTACACATAAATCAATAAACTAGTAATACATTAATTATCCCCAAATACGTACAGTTACACGAATTAATATTCGGACGATCTAAAAAAGATGATAACTTTTTTAATATTGTACTATACGATTCGAACTTTTTTGGGGAGCTAGAGCAATTAGTTTACTACATCATGTGAAAAGAAATTCATGTAAATGTTACATTTTACAACTTTTACGTGCGGGCCTATATTGAAAATTTAAAAAGTACGTTTTCTAGGCCTGCGTAAATAATATGCACTGTGAAAGTTTCATCGAAATCGGTTGATGCGGGGAAAAAACGACAGGCCTTGAAAGATGTAAGAATTCTTCGTTATAGGCTGAAAATCTGCGATTTTTACCATTTTTAAACGTTTTAAACGTAGCTCATTGCAACGTTAACCGATTTTGACGAAATTTTCAAAATATGTTTAGTCGACACAGATCTACAAAGCGTATTTTTCAATTTTTCAATATGGGCCCATATAAAAAAGTTGTAAAATGCAACTCTTAGTATTTTTCCATACAATTCCGATCAATTGCAATTGTTGAAAAAATTTCTTTTCACATCCTGTAGTAAACTAATTGCTCTAGCTCCCCAAAAAGTTCAAATCGTTTAGTACAATATTAAAAAAGTTCTCGTCTGTTTTAGAACGTCCGAATATTAATTCGAGTAACTGCAGTTCCAGTATCTCCTTTTTCCAGGATTGCAAGGGTAAGATAACGTAAAAGAAAATATACTTTATTTAAGATCTAACGATACTAAGCTAACCTAAACTAACTATATCGAAAAGAAAAGTCCACTCGGTACTAAGCTGTTCTACGCTGTGCAGTTCGATCTGCTCGCATTGACTTCCAGAGCCACACACTGTGCCTATTTTCCCTTCGTCAAGGGCTCTCGTCGCCAGTCGTTCTTTTACTTCTCCCCCACGATCTATACCTGAGTAATAAACGTAACGGTTTTTTCCGCGAAGGTTTGGGACTGTTTGGGACTTGGGACACGGTTCTGCAGGCCATCGCCACTCGCCTGCAAACCATCTGTGTCCCAAATGGTCAGGATACAAAACACTAGACGCTCTTAGACCTAATGTTAATTTATTCGAACCCCACAATAATAATACAAACACGGGATTTCTTACTAGTCAAAAACGCTACATAAAAGATCGTTCTAGGGCCCCATCTCGCTCAAAAGTCCTATTTTCAGTTTACGAGGCGAAAAATTAAGAATTATTCGGAAGCATACAAGTTATTTTCATATACATGCTGCCGAATAATGCCAATTACGCCTCCTAAACGAAAAAATAGGACTTTTGAGGCAGATAGTGTCCTAGATCGATCTTTTTTCTAGCGTTTTTGACTAGTGAAAAACCCCGTGTTTGTATTATTATCGAGAGATGAGAAGAGACGAATCCCGCACCCTTGCAATCCTGAAAACGAGTCTACTCCCTTTTAATAAACTAAAGCAAGGATTTGAAACCAAGGAGTATGTTCGGTTGCAGGTAACTACGGTTATAAAGAATACATCTGGCTACATCGGCTGTGCTTCTTTCGGCTGGCTAAAAATCACTTTGTTGGGAGGTACATCTGGAAGGTCTTTAGCTGAATGTTTTATGTAGTTCCTTTTTCATTTGGAGCAACCTAAGCATTGGAAAAACCGAAAAAATACCGGTATTATTTCGGTTTCGGTAGAAAATTGATTGTGCCGTTATTCGAAGACTTTTAATAAATCCACTATCCACAGTCCAAATTCTATCTCGAGTTTAGTCTTTTTTTAATCGGAAGAACGCCACACGAAGCAGCTAGCGTCATTTACATGAAACAATTACGAAAAATAAACAAGGTCTGCAATTTACTTGTTAGTGGTTTCATGCCGATATGCCTGGTTGGCCGTGGCGCGTCGTGTTACCTGGCCGTATTTATTGCACCACTTGGCCATGGCGACCGAAGCCTTCGCCGCCCTGACAGAAAATTATTCGAAGCTACACCGTTTCTGGTTTCCAGATGGCTGGAAAACCCCAAGCACTAGCTTAACTTTTGTTCCGTTCACCCCCAAATGAGACTTTCACCAACATGTTCAGTCGCGTTTTTAACACTTTTTAATGGGTTGAATGGCTTGTTAACATTTTTTTATCTTATTAGGAATTTATTTTAGTTAGTGATCATATTCATCGATAAAAAAAGATGAGTATACGGTACTATTTATATTGAGTGCTATAAAATTGCAATTAGAATTCCGTCTCCAGATTCCGACTTTCCGACTCATGCTTCCGAAACTTCGGCAACGTAAAAATCGAAGGAACGCGTCGGCGTCGATCAGTCGAGCAGGTAGTTCACACAGACAGAGTAGAGGTACGCTTGTGTGTAGCGCGCAACCAATCGAACAGGCACTCAGACGGGAAGAGTTTTCACGTTACCGAAGTTTCGAATGCATGAGGCCGAGGCGAAAAGTCAGAATCTGGAGACGGCGCACAGTGGGACCTTTCGTCCAAATCGGAGACAAAATCGAAGAACTTTCGATAGAAATGAGGTAGAGCGATGAAATTTTTTTGAATTAAAGCTGAAACTTTGCAGAATATGGGAAAAATAGGGAGATTATGGTACGAACGTTTTTTAACCTTGAGAAAATTCGTTAAACATGTAGAATTTCAAGAAATCGATTTTGCAATATCCTGAGGTCGTAGACAAATTTTGAGACCAGATTTGAAATCAGCGTGAAAAAATCTACGGGAAATGATATATAGTAAAAATTTAAAAAATATTTTTCCGCGCGTGGTACTGGAAAAACCACAATTTTCTCGAAATTGTGCAAATTTAACGAATTTTCGCAACGTTAAAAAACGTTCTTACCATAATCTCCCTATTTTCCCATATTCTGTAATGTTTCAGCTTTAATTTTAAAAGAATTTCATCGCTCTACCTCATTTCTATCGAGAGTTCTTTGATTTTGTCTCGGATTTGGACGAAAGGTCCCACTGTGCGGCGCTCATGTGAATCCCGGCACAGCGCGCGGCGCACATTTTGCTATAACTTTTGATCTAAAAGAGATATCGAAGAGAAATTAGGCCTAAATTTTTTTTAGGCCTAATGATGTAAACGGAAATATATTTTGCATTTTTTAAATAATGTTTTCGTTGATTCTTAAGGTATAGCCGGAAAAGATGGTCAGAAGTATCCAACCAAATTTGTTTTTAGTCACGTCATGTTCAACAGAAAATTATGAAAAAATTCATGAATATTCTATCGAATAGCATACACGACTGAGATTTTTTCAAAATTTCGGTTGCAAAATCTATTTTTAAACGAATCGGAAAACATAAAACTGCCGATTTTATATTGGTCTTCAGTTGACCACATTTATTTTATAGTAGTAAATAGATTTATTTTGTTTGCCTTTCGGCCTTAAAATGGGGGGTACATGTGTGTTTGTGTCAGTGTATGTTTATTTGAATATTTTCTAACTTATTCTTCCTTTTTTCTAAAACTCTCCTCATCCACTCTGTGCCCTCTTTGTCTCCTTTCAGAATTCCTCGCACTCCTATGTCTACTCTTTTCAGCTCCTTACATTCTCTTACCATGTGGATTAGGGTCTCTGGCTTCTCTTTACATAATCTGCAGACTCTATCCTTCTCCTTAGTCCAGTACTTGTTGTTCTGTTCCTCATTCCCACATCTGAATCTGGCAATCATTCTTTGGTCTCTGCCCTCGTATGCTTTGCATAGGTATCCAGCCATCTGAGCCTCCCTGATTTCTCTATACTGTTTGTTGTATCTGCTTTCTGTTATTTTGTCATATTGCCATTGTAACTGCTCCGCTCTATCGGTTTGTATCAGAAATTCTTCGTACTTTTTACCTTCTCTTCTTTCCGCTTCCATTGTTTCCATGTCTATTCCTTTGTTGAAATAATATGAGTCTCTTGTTTTTTCCCATTTTGACTTCCTCTTTTCTTGTTTCCTGTCTATCTCTTTCCAACTTTCTCTTATAATTGCGTTGCTACTCTGACTTTTGGTTTTCTCCTCGTATCTTAATGCTCTTCTTCCTGCTTCTATTCTTATTTTGTCCGTTTTTGTTTCTTCTAGTATTAGATATGCAGGTGTGTTAAAATCTAGTCCTAAGGTCCAGCGTATATACTTCTCCTGTATTTTTTCCATTTTCTCAGCCTCCATCCATCCCCATATCTCTGAAGCGTACAGTAAAATACTTTTAACTAAACTGTTAAACATCTTCATTCGCCTCTCATAGTTGTTTCTAAACTTTCTTTGACCTATTCCCCATACTTGTGCCATAGCTATTCTTGCTTTTTTCGTTGTTTCTCTTACATGTGCTTCGCTGCTTCCGTTTTTCTGGAAATGGTATCCTAGATATTTAAACTCCTTCACTTCCTCTAGTTTTTGTCCTTGGTATTCCCATTCCTCTTTTTTCTTCTTCCCCCTCCCTTTATGGAATATCATAATTTTGGTTTTATCCGTATTCAGCTGTAGTTCTTTGTCATCGAAGTATTTTGCGACTCTTTTTATCATATCTTTCAGATCTTGAGGGTCTTTCGCTAGTAACGCCATATCGTCAGCATACGCTAACGTCCAAATTTTTTCTCTCCGTATTACAATACCTCCCGCTTGGTTTTTTCTCATTGTCTCTTCTAGGTCCGCTATGTACAAGTTAAATAGAGTCGGACTCAGTGGGCAACCTTGTCTTACACCCTTTGTTGTCCAGAATTTTGATGTCGTTTGTCCGTTGATTCTTACTATGTTCCTTGTTTCCTCATAGATTTCTCCGATTCTTATCCTTAGCCGTCTACTGATGTCTTGTTTTTCCATAATTTTCTTTAATTTTTCTCTATTTATTTTATCGAAGGCTGCACTCAAATCTATAAAGCATGTATACAATTTCCCTCCTTTGGTCTGTATCTCTCTGTTTACTATGTAATTTAGAATAAAAATGTTGTCTATTGTTGATCTACCGCTTCTAAAACCTGCTTGGGTGTCAGGGATTATATTCTTCATTTCTAATTCGTCCTTTAGTCGTTTCTCTAAGACCATTGCGTATATCTTGTAAGCAGTGTTGAGAATTGTTATTCCTCGATAATTACTTATTTTCTCTCTGTCACCCTTCTTAAAAATGGGTGAAATCACCCCTTCTTTCCATCTCTCTGGAAACCCTTTACCTTTCCATACCTCATTGAAAATTTCTGTTAGCCTTCTTATTATTTTTGCATTTCCGAAAATCCAGGCTTCGTTTTCAATTCTATCCTCTCCGGCTGCCTTTTTCTTTTTCAATTTCTTTATTTGATCCCTTACTTCTAGTTCTGTTATTTCCTCCTCTCTGCTAGTCTCGATTTCTTCTTCCTCCTTTCTTTTCTGTTGTAGTCATCTTCCCCTTCTAATAACTCTTTAAAGTATTCTTTCCATTCCTCCATTCCTATTTTTTCTGTGATTCCTATTCTCTTTCTTCTTTCTTTGTTTATGAAATCCCAGATTTGATTCTCGTCTTTGATCTGGCTTATCTCTTTCTCCATGTTCTCCTGTAGTTCTCTTTTTCTTCCTTCGCATACTTTCTTGAATTCCCTTTTCTTTTCCTGGTAATTTTCTTTTTCACCATTTCCTTTCTTCCATTTTCTCAGGGCTTTTCTCGCCTCCCTTTTCTTATTTGTACATTCCGCGTTCCACCATTTAAAGCTTCCTATTCTCCATTTCTTTATCTGGATTACTTTTCTCTGCACTGCTTTATTTATACTATCTGTTAATTCTTCGACCATGTCGTCAATGTGTGACTTGTTAAAGTTTCTTTTTTCTAGTTCCTTTTGGAACTCCCGTATGCTATCTTCTGTCCAGACACTCTTTATTCTATTGCTTTTTTCGCTTTGCTCTTTTTGTCTTTCCATTTTCTTGTACAGTTCTACTATAACGGGCATATGGTCTGACTCGATTCTTTCTTCTACTGTTAGTTTCTTGATATTTTCAGTCGTCTCTGCGTTCGCTATTACATAGTCTATCACCGTGCTTCCTCTTGGGCCGACATACGTGAATTCTCCTGCCTCATCTCCTTCCGTGTTACCATTTAGTATGTTCCACCCTCTCTCCTCCGTTAATTCCAATAATAGTTTGCCTTCCGAATTTATCTTTTTGTCTTTAGAATTCCTTGTCTTGTTTTTTTCTCCGAATTGGTAGATATTACCTTCCCGGCCTGTTCTCGCATTGAAATCCCCTCCCACTATCAATTTTCCTTCCTCTATTTCCCTTATCCCCCGTTGTATTACATTTATTTTATATTATTACGTTAGTTATGTCTAATCCTGATTATTAATGTGTATTTCTTCAGGTTTTTTTGATTATGGAAACATGTTTTATAAAAATTGAAAACCTCCAAACATTCGAAGAAAATGCATATTTTGTATTGAAGTATTAGAGACTCCAGTTTTATAAAAATTCAGTACTTGGATATTATTGAAGGAACTGTTCTTAATTTTTTTTTTAGAGATTAGTCGTTAACAAAACAACTATGTGGCTGCAAATCTTCTGGCCCCGAATCGAATCCCGCTGCTTCTGTTTCTTTCAGTAAATACTTGTTGCTTCGGGTTTTAATGAAAAGTTTAATCAAAAACATTTTTTAATTGTCTACATTTATTTTCAACTTAAAGTACTGCATCAGTCCTTTAAGTTGAAAATAAATGTAGACTGCAGACAATTAAAAAATGTTTTTGATTAAACTATTCATTAAAACCCGAACCAACAAGTATTTACTGAAAGAAACGATTAGCAGCGGGATTGGATTCGGGGCCCGAAGATTCAATCTCTAAAAAATTATGAAAAAATTAAGCACAATTGCTTCAATAATATCTAAGTACTGAATTGTATCTAATTGTAAGTACTGAAACTAAGTTTGTTAGGAGGTTTTCAATTTTTTAAAACATGTTTCCATAATCCGAAAAATCTGAAAAAATACACATTAATAATTAGGATGAGACACAACTAACGTGATAATATGTTTATATGGCAATAATAATATGTAATAATATGGCAATTTTATGTTTTCCGATTTGTTTAAAAATCGTTTTTGCAACCAAAAATTTTGAAAAAAATCTCAGTAGTGTATGCTATTCGGTAGAATATTCATGAATTTTTTCATAATTTTCTGTTGAACATGACGTGACTAAAAACAAATTTGGTTGGATACTTCTGAACATCTTTTCCGGCTATACCTTAAGAATCAACGAAAACATTATTTAAAAAATACAAAATATATTTTTTTCTGTTTACATCGTTAAAACCGATTTTTCAAAAAAATTAGGCCTAATTTCTCGTCGATATCTCTTTTAGATCGAAAGTTATAGCAAAATGTGCGTGCCTCGTGCTGTGCCCGAGATTCAAATGCTTGCCGTCTCCAGATTCTGACTTTTCGCCTCATGCTTTCGAAATTTCGGTAACGTGAAAACCGGAGGAACGCGTCGGCGTAGATCAGTCGAGCAGGTAGTTCACACGGACAGAGTAGAGGTACGCTTGTGTGTAGCGCGCAACCAATCGAACAGGCACCAACACGGGCAAGCGCGGTCGACACAGACACAGGTCGACACCTCACCGGCCGCTCACGGATACGACGATACGTCAGGGAAGGGGAAACTGCTGTTCAGTTTTCAGCAGTTTCCAGCAGTTTTCAGTTGTTCTCTCAACAGTTCTCAAGTCTCTCAAGTTCTCGTTCGCTTAGCTCGGTCGTAAATGTCGTAATATCTGTGGTTGTCACAGGTTGTCAGGAGGACGCCGCATGTCACACACTTTCACTTTCGAGATACATATCGTCGTTTAATGTTTTGATCACTAATGGTTTGACAAGGACATTGTTTAAATTGTATTATTTTTTCGAGCCTTTTGAATTTATTTTCATCACGTTTTTTCTGGTAAATACCTAATCCTACACTATAAATTCAATAAATGCATAAACTGAAATTTTTTTGTGGTTACACGTTACACTCGCGAGTGCGGTCTGCGTTGCGGCATTTGACTATTTAACTATTAGATTGACTTGCTTGGATTATGTGATTACGTGGATTACTTGGATTACGTGCACTACGTGGAAGGAAGGAAGAAAGGAAGGTATGTGTACATATTTATATTGGTTAATCGGTTTCATTTTGCTCAAATGTCTCCCAAAATCTTCGCGTGAAAAAGCGTGAGAACGCTTGTCGGCACACCACGCGACAGTGCCATGTGCCATCACGTATGAGGTGCTACGGGGCGAGTATGTTCACTTCAATGTAGAGTCCAAAATAGTAAATTGTTTATTTCTTTATCACTTTATCACTCTCTTTTCATTATCATTATTATCATTTATCACTTTAGACAAATCCAACACAATTCAGCTTTGACCCATTCAGATTAGAATTAGCTTAACAATATTCTAAATCTGCAAAATGATGGCTAAAACCAATTCAGTAAGGCAAGTATTTAATCTTCTTCACTTGCTTCTCATCATGGAATTTTTTCATTTCTGGTAGTACATTCTTTTGTTTGTCGTTCAACTTTAATCGATTTTTTATTAATATAATTGCAATATTTGAATCAGTTAGATATATTAGTTGATGAAAAACATCAGAAGACCTTTTGTAATTGTAGCACCAGAAATTAGAAAATTCGTTGAGATGAGAAATAAGCGAAGAAGATTAAATACTCACATTTACTCACTGTGTAATTGAAAATCTAATTTACAGAACGGAGGAAAAATATAATGTGCTATCCAAGGAAGGAGGAGAAGGAAGCTGCGGCAACCGGGGAAGAGGAAGACCTTTAATTTTTCGCGTGGTACGTATATCTAATTATGCCATTCGACGCACATACATATATTGTACATTACTGATTTTCTTTGTATTTTTGAGGTATCCCGCCTATGCCAGAACGTACTACGGGCCACTAGTTTGGAGAAGCAGAGGCAACAACGTGTAATAATCACAATATATACAGGATGAGTCACCTAATGTTTGTACCTCAAATATCTTTGTTGTTTCTAAAGATACGTAAAATATGGTAAGGACAAAGTTGAATGGTACAATGGGGCTGACACGATGCCAAAAAAAATTTTGTTTTATGTCATTTTTTTAGAGATATCAAGGTCATCTTGACTTTTTTAAATGGTATGAGGTATTTTTTAATACATCAATCGATCCAGCTGGACATTTGTTGTAAAAAAAAGTACTAACCTATGTATGTCGAAAAGTTAGTAGTTCACGAGATATTTCAATTTAAATAACTCTAAAACACCATTACTGTCGTACTAAGACGTTAGCGTTTACATACTTGTGTAACGTTTACAAAATATTAAAAAATGATGTTTTGTCAACTTTTTTATCTGGGCATGTAACGATAATTTAAAAAATGCGTTTTATAGATTTCGGTAACTTATATGCATACTGAAAATTTCATTGAAATCGGTCAACATTGCAATGAGCTACAAACGTTTAAAGATGATCACGTAAGGGCGAAATGCCCTGGCAAGGCTGAAAATCTGCGACTTTCACCCTTAAACTCTCATCTTTAAACGTATGTAGCTCATTGCAATGTTGACCGATTTCGATGAAATTTTCAGTATGCATATAAGTTACCGAAATCTATAAAACGCATTTTTTAAATTATCGTTACAGGCCCAGATAAAAAAGTTGTCAAAACATCATTTTTTAATATTTTGTATAATTACTACCAATTGCAATCGTAATAAATTTTTGTTTACTTATTCTCTAGCGAACTAACCGGTCTAACATCTTAAAAGAATTCAAGTCCTTTGGACCAATTTCTAAAAAGTTGTGCGATTTTTAAGGGTGTCCACTTATTATTGCCGCTGACTGTACATAGGTTAGTACTCTTTTATAACGAATGTTCAGCTGCATCGATTGATGTATTAAAAAATACCTCATTCCATTTAAAAAAAGTCAAGATGACCTTGATATCTCTAAAAAAATGACATAAAAACAAAAACTTTTTAGCATCGTGTCAGCCCCATTGTACCATTCAACTTTGTCTTTGCCATATTTTACGTATCTTTCGAAACAACAAAGATATTTGAGGTGCAAACGTTAGGTGACTCACTCTGTAGATTTAGGTCCATGTAAAGATTGTAAATTTTTGTAATTTCCAATAATAAAGCATAGTAATAATAAAAAATTATAATATTTATATTATTCCTTGTGTCATTGTCCCTATCACAGTCCCTATGTCTTCACCAACTCCCCCCCCCCCTGCGGCGTATTAAAAAATAAAAAAATATCAATTTTCTTTTCCCTTATACGACGAGAATTTTTTTGCATAAAGACCCGTTAAGAGGGAAAAAGTAACATTCAATTTAGTTTCTATCTCTTGCAATCGATGCAGACAATTTTTATTTTGCATAAAGATCCGCAGTCTAGGAAAACTACTACAAATACTACAATAAATAAAATCTATCATTTAATTTTCCCGCCTTGAATGCGTACAAAATAAGTAAAAAGGAAGAGTTAGTGCGGCTGTGCTGCCTTCTTACAACGGCCCGATCGTTAAACCAGGCACGATCGTCCCGGATTGTGGCAACGACATCATGTGCCAAGATCCGTGTGCAGGGAACACTACGAGCCCTCACGCGCATTTGTGGCCTGGACAGAATCAAGGATTTTGGCTGTCTGGGTATATTGTTAGTTAAATGCATCTATGGTATGAGGTACAATTAAATATTGACAATACTTTACAACATTGACAATATTTCGTACGTAACTGTGGTAAATAAGCGATATCGTATTTAGTAACAATTATTACGACTTGACAACGTCGCATCAAGATGTCAGTTATTTGAAATCAAATAAAAATAACGAATAAAGATACATGTGATTTCATCTCTGCGAAATACTCGTCACGAATGAAAAAATTGAATAAATCATCTTGCTACGTCGAGCTTCGAATAAATCTGAAGGTTAAGATGAAATCGCCCCATTGAAATCTCACAGATACATTTCCAATGGCCAAAATCTGACGGATACACCGCAAGATACATGGTGGCGCTGCCTTCGACTCTCAAATAATTGTGAAAGATAAACCAGAGAGTATATGAGCACCGACGAGATATAAGGATAGACCTATCATCTTATGGGACTTCATGTCCACGCTATGAATTACCGACTGTGCAAAAAAACCAGAGGTTTTCGTATGCCCTCTACAATTTAGAGTGGTGAGTTTAGAAATTACGTAGAATTTCAGATATCGATTGCGTAGTTGCCAAAACACATTCGAAAATATTCGTCGCATAGTTGCCAATTTACTGTTACTGCCGTGTAATGCACAGCGCGTATTTTTGCTATTTTCCACGTTACAGCATCGACGAATATATATATATATATATATATATATATATATATATATATATATATATATATATATATATGTATATATATATATATATATATATCTATAGCTATTTTTTAATTTTAATTCCTCTACCACCACCGACGAGATGTAACCTCGTCTGTGCTACCACTAATTGTAAGAAAGCTGTCAGCACAAATGGGATATAGGAATATGATTCCTATATCCCATTCGTGCTGTCAGCCTATTTTAGCTGTCAGCAGCCCCGTCGAGATCCTGCCTGGGGCTCCAAAACCGAGTTGGTAATACAGGAAATGACAAGAAAAAGAGGCCATGTGGCCTCAGCAAAGATGGCCACCAAAATACATTGGGTGATAGGTCTATCCTTATATCTCGTCGGTGATATGAGAGTGCTCACCACGGACCTAAGGACTGAGCGTAAAGTAGATTTATGGGTGAGAGGGGGTGTCCCCAAAGACGGAAGGGGAATCAACTTGTCGGCCATCTTAGATGGCAGCATTGTGGTGCGCTCTATAGGCGACTTTAAATACTAGTGTAGCGTCTGTCCTCGTCTGTGCTACTCTCTAGCATGTAGGGCTGTTCGAGTACTCGCAAAATGCGAGCCGAGCTAAGCTCGACTCGATTGGTCGAGTCGAGTCGAGTACTCGCACGAAGCGAGCGGCTCGCACGATGCGAGTAGTACTAGTACCAGACTAATCAGCTCCTACATCATCTTTACCATGGACAAGATCCTACATCATCTTTAGCCTGGATCAGATCCTACATCATCTTTAGCCTGGATCAGACCCTACCAAAGACGAGATATAGGAATAGACCTGACACCCAATCACAGACGAGATACCACCGACGAGATACTGTTAAAGACTGCCAGCCTTACGGGAGTTGGCGGGACTCGAATTTTTCGGTGTTCTCTTACGCCCTCTAGGATATATTCTGACTGGAGTGAGAAACAGGAGGCCAACGACGGCATTTCGTCGGTGCAGAAGACACTGTATTGGTATCGTGTTAGCAACGCGCCCGCGCGCTACACTCACCAGCGTACCTTTACTATATCCGTGTGCGCTGCTTGTGCGAGCCACAATCTATTTTTAGAACTTGCCATGTTGCCATGCTTTACGGCTTACGGAAACGAAACTGAAATTCGACTGTCGAGCCGTCGAGCGTATGAATCGCAATCTGGAGCTAGCCTTCGGGTCCCCGTGCAGCGAGGATTTTTTTTTATTTTTATTTTTCATTACTTTTTTAATTACATTTTTTAACCTTCCAAAAAATTAAAAAT
Organism: Lasioglossum baleicum; assembly: GCF_051020765.1. Classification (NCBI taxonomy): domain Eukaryota; kingdom Metazoa; phylum Arthropoda; class Insecta; order Hymenoptera; family Halictidae; genus Lasioglossum; species Lasioglossum baleicum. The sequence goes on along the minus strand of NC_134929.1, from coordinate 3,043,615 downwards.
GTTAAAACTATGTTCAAAATATGTATTCATTTTAAATAGAAACGTTTTGTTACTGTCATAATTGCATTAATAAAAATTGGTATATGATCGAGAACAGGTTGATGGTATTTATTTGGACTGATTGGAGAATACGAAAATGCAGGAAGTATTTTTTAGTTTATGAAACAATTTGTAGATTTATTAGTTGTCAAACAAATAATAAAATAAATTGTATAATATATATAAATTGATTTTATACTAGCATACACAAGTTTATTTGATCTTCTGTCTTCCTATAATAAAAAAACACAGTCATAACTATAATTATAATAGAATTTCATAAAATATTGAGGTTATTGCAAACTCATCTTTTTTCGCGATGATGCTCTAATTTTATTGCTTCTCTCGAATGTCCATTTCCTTCCGAGACAGTGCGTTTCTAAGTGTAAATAAAAAATGTTGATATAAAATGTATCATAATTAAACTACAATTATTCTAATAACTTAGAATGTAGTACATATTAAGTTTTAATTACCAGGATTTTCTTCTTCGACGTTAAGCACCCTTTACTGCTTCTCGTAATTTACGTATATGGACATTAGGGTGGACCTTATTTTTCGACCATGAAATTTTTTTGTCCCGTAAACCAGAATTGTAACAAATGTTGAGAAAATGATCTGGAAAAATTTTGGGGCCGATTGGATCATGGGAAAATGAGGCGCAGCAAATTTGAAAATTTTGAATTTTTTAAATCTTTACATAAATAGACGTTATGATATATCGTTGAATTTGTCTTTTTTCTCTTTAAGAATCCGTATGTAGCATAAACAGTTGTTGATAGAAAAAACATCCGTGACTTTGAAAACTTGAAATAATTACTTTGAAAAAAAATTTTTTCTCTGATACTATATCCACCTCCTTATATACTACAACTTTTGTTTGAAGAGTTTTTTTATATATACATAACTGACAGAGATATTAAGGGGCGTAATTTGCATTATTCGGAAGCATACAACTGCGCATATGTATAGCTATTTTCATAGCTACATGCTGCCGAATAATGCAAATTACGCCTCGTAAACGAAAAAATAGGACTTTTGAGGCAGATAGCGCCCTAGATCGATGTTTTATCTAGCGTTTTTGACTAGTGAAAAACCCCGTGTTTGTATTATCGAGAAATGAGTAAATGAATATTTTGCAATCCTGGAAGTCTCTCTACTCCCTTATAAATAAATTCATTAATATGCTCCAATCTATAAAAGAAAAACAGTTATAATATCGGAAAAAGAAGTTATTATGAATAATAAGTAGTCTGACTGAAACATAGACTGAAGGTGGTCAATGATACCGCTGAACGGGGCGTTAAACTAATGGAGGATCATAATAAAATTTTATATAGAAACAAAGAGGAGAAATAATATATACTATACAAACTGTGATGGAATATCGACAGCAGTATCCTGACGCCACAAAACAGATTTGTCAAAGGATTTTTAAATATTTTTTAATATAGAGAGAAACACCTGATCAATCCCTACATGCGATTAATTGCATTTTTAAGAGGTATTGAAGACAGCTTATTAACTGAGAGTTATTAAATTTTTCATTTTCCTCAGAGTCAGTAAGTTCTTTATTTTTCTCGGAGTCATTAAGTTTTCCATTTTTCTTGAAGTTATTCTATTTTTCATTTTCCTCAGTGTCGTCAAGTTTTTTCATATAGTCCAGTCGGCAGGTCGAAAAAAGGCGTCTACCTGGAAAGTATTCCGAACTTAATGAAATTTTGACACGTCATTTAGGGGTACTCTGGGGTGTCGAATCTCAGTTTTCGACCTCGAGGACCCTGTGCTAACTTGGGGAGGGGGAAAAAACCACTACTTTTATTACCTTGTTTTGGTTTTTCGCCTATCGGGCTCGAGTCGGGTACGCGATACATCAGACACATCGGGAAGCTTATGACTAGACTGCGGATTTTATGCATGTATGACAAAAATGTACACGTTCAATTTAAAGCAGTGGACATGTTAAAAATATTTAAGGACATCAACGTATTAGTTTCAGCTTAATAGGATAATTAAAAGAAGAATACAATTTATATTTGGCTCATGTGCCGTGCAATCAATGCAAACATTTTTTATTTTGCATAAAGATCCGCAGTGTACTCATGACTCACCTTTGTCGGGCGGCTTCTAAAACAATAGAACAAGATCGCGCGAACGAGTTATCGCGATACCCGAGAATCAACTGTGCGTTCTTATGAAATAGATAATAATAATAATGGTACGTATTTCTTTCATAACTTGTCCATAATGTGATTTTTATATAAGTACATTAGGTATATTCGGCAGACATGTGCATGATCGTTATTTGTATTAAAATTTGAAATAATGCACGTTTCACGTGAAAAAATTATAAGAAAATATTTACAACGTGGTATGTAATAAGTTATGATAACTTTTCAGTGGGTGATGTTTTTATTAACTGTTAAGTAACCTACTTAACTATCATTAATCTTACACAAATTCTTAAAAGATAATATATAGTATACAATATAAAATAAAATAGAAATTAACTTAAAATAAAATCATATAAAATAAAAAACTAGAGGGTTATTGTTGCTCGCTCGCTTCGCTCGCTCGCGAGTAGGGTTGTTTTTGCTCGCTCGCTTTGCTCGCTCGCGGATAGGACTGCTCTTGCGAAAGGGTTAGTGGTACGCATGGCTAGTAGTACCTATAGCTATTAATGTTTTTTTTTTATTTGGTGTGTGACTCTCCACGAGCCACACAAAGAACTTCCCGATTCGTTAGTTGCAGTATATTATTATCATTATTAAGTGTACGTTTTAAGAAGATTATACGTTTTCAGGGAAATTCAATAGTTTTCTACTTATCAAAATGTTTGCTATATGGCGTCACATTAAACCAACATCGTATGCTCGTTGCTCGCTTGGTTCCTTGTTATAGTATACTAATGTTGCAAAATAAATTGTCTTAATTAGTTTTTCGCAAACGATACAACTCCTCATTATCCGGGTTTGCAGTAGTGATCTTGGTTTTCTTCGATACTGTTAATTTAAATTGTCCCAAAATATATAAACTGCGCTCAATTTTGAAACTCTGCTCAGTGCTACATACAATATTTGTAAAGTTCGCCTTTCTGATTTTTTAAAATCCAAACATACTTTCTCGTATGTTTGTCCCTGACTTTTATGAATCGTAATCGCTTCAGCAGGAACCACTGGAAATTGACTACGTGTGATTTAATATTTTTCCTCACTCGACATATTTACTTGATTCGATATTTTTATTATTGGTGTAAAATTTTGATCAATATTTGCATTTTTCATATAATCACGATAACGAGTTCTTACTTTCACTCCTACTCTGGCCAATTGAAAATCTAACCACAATATAGACGGAATTTTAGTATTTTCTTGAAAAGTAATAAATTTTAATATTCCGCATGTGTGTGCTCCATTAACCAATCCGTTTTCAACATCAATGTTATTAATAACACTGTCCAACACCAAATTTGATTTCAATATACTGTTGGGTCCTTCTTATAGAGTTTTTTGCGCTGATTCCGAATCTGGTTTTAATTTTTTTCCTATACGTCCAGTTTTTGAGAAAATGGAGTTTTAAAAAAAGACATATTTTTCAACTTTAAACAAATATTGCGATGTTATTATAAAAGATATTGAATTGTTGTTTACAGCAAAAGATTCTGTAGACTTTCCCGAATACAGTGATATCCAATATTAATACATTATGATTGTTTAAACATGTTTAAACAATGATTAAAGACGGAGATGCACCACTTTTGCACCAATTTTTGCGGATATTTTCGAATTTATCTCAAAAAATAAGGGTCCAGCGAAAAATTGAACTATACCACGCGAAAGAGCAGACTTTTATCTTGAGAAACCCCCCTGTGAAGTTTGCATGGTCGACGTTTTTACCGAACCAGAAAGCAAAATATCTTCGCCCGACATGCGTTGACGCCAGTGGTGCTCTTCCACTAGCGCGGTCGTTCGTCGGGATACGGCGCGGCGCGCTGCGGTGAAACGGCGCGTGGCTATAAGCGCGCAATTATGTCAGCTTACTTAAATGTAATATTTTATTAAATGTTATATTATTGTTATTTATTATATATTAGTATATTTATTCTGTATAAATTATTTTATGTATTTTTTAATGTTAGTCTCTCGTTTATAGTATATTTAATACAAAAAATACCTTTAGTAACAAAAAAATAATTTATTCACACACTACACTATTACACTATTTACAATGCTAATATATATGTGTACACTATTCAGATATAATACACTATATCGATTTAATATGGAGCAAACTATTTTAATTATGTATTTAAGTCAATAAAAATAGTCCCGTTTATATTGTGTTTGGACTTATTTTACTCGGAAGAATCTCGAGTGTTCATTGGCACTATAATTACAATACATAGATAAGACGACAATTACTGAAAATAAAATTTTTCAGTCACCGCATTGCAGACTTTCCTTACATTGTATGTATTCCGTTGACCGTAGACCGTCATTTATTTCAAAATATCGTGTTGGTTCTTAAGAAAACTGATGCCAGAGTTCAGTTTCGGCTTTGTGTTTGTTGAAATCAGTCGTGTCAAGCATTTCAAATCTGCATTGCTACGTATAAAACTTCATAAAAAACATTTATAGTTATTTATAGTATTTTAGTTGTTGTGTATATAATATATGTATTTTAGTAGTGTATTATATCTGAATAGTGTACACATATATATTAGCATTGTAAATAGTGTAATAGTGTAGTGTGTGAATAAATTATTATTTTGTTACAAAAGGTATTTTTTGTATTAAATATACTATAAACGAGAGACTAACATTAAAAAATACATAAAATAATTTATACAGAATAAATATACTAATATATAATAAATAACAATAATATAACATTTAATAAAATATTACATTTAAGTAAGCTGACATAATTGCGCGCTTATAGCCACGCGCCGTTTCACCGCAGCGCGCCGCGCCGTATCCCGACGAACGACCGCGCTAGTGGAAGAGCACCACTGGCGTCAACGCATGTCGGGCGAAGATATTTTGCTTTCTGGTTCGGTAAAAACGTCGACCATGCAAACTTCACAGGGGGGTTTCTCAAGATAAAAGTCTGCTCTTTCGCGTGGTATAGTTCAATTTTTCGCTGGACCCTTATTTTTTGAGATAAATTCGAAAATATCCGCAAAAATTGGTGCAAAAGTGGTGCATCTCCGTCTTTAATCATTGTTTAAACATGTTTAAACAATCATAATGTATTAATATTGGATATCACTGTATTCGGGAAAGTCTACAGAATCTTTTGCTGTAAACAACAATTCAATATCTTTTATAATAACATCGCAATATTTGTTTAAAGTTGAAAAATATGTCTTTTTTTAAAACTCCATTTTCTCAAAAACTGGACGTATAGGAAAAAAATTAAAACCAGATTCGGAATCAGCGCAAAAAACTCTATAAGAAGGACCCAACAGTATATTGAAATCACAAAAAAAGTTGAAATTTGTTGGACAGTGTAATTATCATATAGTTTATATTAATTTTCAATTTAATCTCAGTTAATAATTCGTTTTGAACTGATTGTTTTTTTAAAGATTGTAATATAAATTTTTTTTTGTACTTTCATCGATATTCTTTGAAAATGTATTCTCGCGAGTAGAGATGATTAACTCACTCTCGCATTGGGATAATTTTCGATTATTGTAAGCGGAAACATCATCGTAAGGTACAAAAAAAAAAATTAAAAAAAAATTTTTTTTTTAAATTTTAAGGAAATCGAAAAAAATTTTTTTGTGTAATTACGTTTGTTTCTTCGGTGGAAACTTTCCGTTCTCTCGTATAAATTGCATTGTTGAATGAACTTCTTTCGAAAAAACTAAAATAACTAAAAAACTACTTGACCAAAATGGACCAAAATCTAATCAGCTCTAAGTTACAGCGGGGCATATCGATTGCATCATTCATCATCCTGATCGCGTTGTTACTTTTTCTGAAAACGTTAACGAAAAATTTGATTACATAGAAACGGCCATACGCGCGCGCACGCACGCACGCACGCACCCACACACACACACACACACACACACACACACACACACACACACACACGAACATTTTGCTGAAAATAGTCTAAAATGACTGCAATGACCATGAAACGTGAAGATCTGCTAAAAAATCGATTTTCGATTTTCGGGGTCATTACAATAACTTCCCTATAAAATCGGGAAGTTAATTATATAGAGCCTATAGATAATACAGAATAAAATATAAACACGAAATATAATACGTATAATGTTTATATTTATATTTCGTTTTTAATTATTGCCATACTTTACCATATTGTAATCTTCTAGGTATATTGTATAACTTCCGTAAAGACATTTTAATGATATTATCGATACATATCTAAGTTCATTCGGAGAAAATTCGTTAAAAAGCTAGAAATATTGTCTTTTAAGTTTTTCACATGAAACGTGCATTATTCAAGCTTTAATACAAATAAAGAGCAGGCACGCGTTTGGCGAATATACCTAATGTAGTTTTAAAAAAACCAAGTATATTAAAAATCACGTTATAAGTAAAGAAAGAAAACCATTATTACCATTATCTATGTCATAAGAACGCAGAGTATTTGAATCTCGGATAACGCAATAACTCGTCCGCCCGAACTTGTTCGATTCTTTTCGTACCCGCCCGACGAATTCGAAGTCGAATCGAAGGGCCGCCGCCGGACTTTCTGCGACCCGACCCGACACGAACCCGAACATCGAGCGGCCCGCACATCCCTAAATTATTTATAATTATAAATATATTATATTAAATGACCTATATTATAATAACCTATATTAGGTAATTATTATCACACTTTAAATAAGTAAATATGGCTCAAATTATGCCGTATTTAGGCTCATTTTAATTAGAAGGATCTCACAAATACGTTGGTAATTCCGTAAAAAAGATTGAAAAATAAAAAACTTTCCTATATGCATTGATGTAATCGGTACGCAGCCTTTTGAACTGTGTCGGCTGCCTCGTACCTCAGTCCCTCTTTGTCGTTTACGAGCTGTCGTAAAAAAAGTTCTGGTACATATGTTGATAGTCTAAAAATATGATCAATGCTATTTTTCAATTTCTCTAAAAAACCTGCATTTGTCGAATTTTTGCGTGTTTTTCACTTTGTGTAATTAACATTTTGAACCAAAAAATCGGGAAAAAGTCTCAAATATCAATTTCAATTAAATGCAATTATATGATTAAATTAATGCAAGTAAATGGGGAAAATGGACCGAAAATTGAATGGCACAACGGCTGTTTAAATAATTCGAAGGACTATCTCGTCCGGCTAGGCCCTTCATTCCAAATTGTAATATTCCAATATTCCAATATCATTTTAAATATATTCAAGTACTATTTAAAACTATTAATGAGTTTTAACAACAAAATATTTTAAATAGAAAACTAAATTTTGACATATAAGATAAGATTATAGCAAGCTTGCTATAAATGTCGAAAACTCGAGTCTGGCCAGAGACATTCAATTTTCAGGAAACACTATTCTATGATGACGAACGGAGAAAAGGGAAGTGAAGCTCGGGGGCTTCGGTCGCCGTGGAGTGGAGTGAAACATTGTAACATGATACGGGTCGGGTCGGGTATATCGGTGTGAGACTACTAATCAAACAACAAAGCTTAATTATTTATCATTACTTTTTTATAGGATTTTCCTTAACATATTTGGTGAATTTTGTTTCTTTTTATGAAAATGGTACCAAAATTATATAATTCCGATGATATTTGCTTATGCAATGAGCGACGGTACGCAAGTTTCCGACACAAAGAAGGACAGCGTCGGGAAAAAAAGAGACGCGGAGAGTCCTTATTCTTTTAAGATTTCGACTTCGACTTCGTCTGCTAGCTCTTCGTCTCGTCGCACAATGTACTCATAAATGAATCATGTTTCAGGAAGTGGTTCAGTTCAGAATGAAATAAAATAATGTTACACGCACTTTTTAAATAGCGTCATATATGGTGCAAGAAATATTCGTATAGAGTCAAATAGAATTATTTTTTTAGATATCTTCGTACGAAATACTGCCTCTAAATAACATTGTATGGATAGGAGCCGTCGAAAATTAGTTTAATTAGTTAATACTTTTATCTTGTTACTACCTCTACTTTAATAATTGCAGTCAATAATGCTGTCGAGCATTACAAGTATGGGATAAATAAGTAAAAAAATTAATTTTCTGTTTCCTACTAAGGATCTTAATAAGAACGATTGAATTTTGTCATTACACAACATAACAAAATATTTTTTAAGAATCATTATTTTATATATAACGCAATAATGTTCAAATTATTTTTAAATTCCAATACATTTGTAGAATATTACGTAGTAATTACTTTCATTTTTCCTACATCTATAAACTATCGATTATATTGTAAACAATTATTACAATGGTGATAATAAGGAAAATAAGAATGCAATAAGAGAATTATATATAGTATTATAAGGCAATTACAGAATAGGTAATGTCAGCATTCTACTATATCATTCTTCTTCAACTTGACGAATATCTCGTCGATTGTGGAACTTTTACCGCTGTGGTATATCAGATCACTGTAACTTTCCCGTTATCCCCGCGCCCACTCGCGCCCACTTACCGGTCCCGCGGAATAACACAGGGGCTGGCAGTCTTTAATAGTATCTCGTCGGTGGAGATACCACCGACGAGATACTATTAAAGACTGCCAGCCCCTGTGTTATTCCGCGGGACCGGTAAGTGGGCGCGAGTGGGCGCGGGGATAACGGGAAAGTTACAGTGATCTGATATACCACAGCGGTAAAAGTTCCACAATCGACGAGATATTCGTCAAGTGGAAGAAGAATGATATAGTAGAATGCTGACATTACCCATTCTGTAATTGCCTTATAATACTATATGTATATGTATAATTCTCTTATTGTATTCTTATTTCCGTTATTATCACCATTGTAATAATTGTTTACAATATAATCGATAGTTTATAGATGAAGGAAAAATGAAAGTAACTACTACGTAATATTCTACAAATGTATATTGGAATTTAAATAGTAATTTGAACATTATTGCGTTATATATAAAATAATGATTCTTAAAAAATATTTTGTTATGTTATGTAATGACAAAATTCAATCGTTCTTATTAAGATCCTTAGTAGGAAACAGAAAATTAATTTTTTTACTTATTTATCCCATACTTGTAATGCTCGACAGCATTATTGATAGCAATTATTAAAGCAGAGGTAGTAACAAGATAAAAGTATTAACTAATTAAACTAATTTTCGACGGCTCCTATCCATACAATGTTATTTAGAGGCAGTATTTCGCACGAAGATATCTAAAAAAATAATTCTATTTGACTCTATACGAATATTTCTTGCACCATATATGACGCTATTTAAAAAGTGCGTGTAACATTATTTTATTTCATTCTGAACTGAACCACTTCCTGAAACATGATTCATTTATGAGTACATTGTGCGACGAGGCGAAGATCTAGCAGACGAAGTCGAAGTCGAAATCTTAAAAGAATAAGGACTATCCGCGTCTCTTCTTTTCCCGACGCTGTCCTTCTTTGTGTCCGAAACTTGCGTCGCTCATTGCATAAGCAAATATCATCGGAATTATATAATTTTGGTACCATTTTCATAAAAAGAAACAAAATTCACCAAATATGTTAAGGAAAATCCTATAAAAAAGTAATGATAAATAATTAAGCTTTGTTGTTTGATTAGTAGTCTCACACCGATATACCCGACCCGACCCGTATCAATATATATGTTACAATGTTTCACTCCACTCCACGGCGACCGAAGCCCCCGAGCTTCACTTCCCTTTTCTCCGTTCGTCATCATAGAATAGTGTTTCCTGAAAATTGAATGTCTCATATCTGGCCAGACTCGAGTTTTCGACATTTATAGCAAGCTTGCTATAATCTTATCTTATATGTCAAAATTTAGTTTTCTATTTAAAATATTTTGTTGTTAAAACTCATTAATAGTTTTAAATAGTACTTGAATATATTTAAAATGATATTGGAATATTGGAATATTACAATTTGGAATGAAGGGCCTAGCCGGACGAGGTAGTCCTTCGAAGTATTTAAACAGCCGTTGTGCCATTCAATTTTCGGTCAATTTTCCCCATTTACTTGCATTAATTTAATCATATAATTGCATTTAATTGAAATTGATATTTGAGATTTTTTACCGATTTTTTGGTTCAAAATGTTAATTACACAAAGTGAAAAACACGCAAAAATTCGACAAATGCAGGTTTTTTAGAGAAATTGAAAAATAGCATTGTGATCATATTTTTAGACTATCAACATACCAGAACTTTTTTTACGACAGCGCGTATAGTCCAGTCGCCAGGTACTTTTACCTGGAAAGTATTCCCAACTTAATGAAATTTTGACACGTCATTTAGGGGTACTCTGGGGTGTCGAATCTGAGTTTTCAACCTCGAGGACCCTGTGCTAACTTGGGAGAAAAAATCACGATTCTTATTACCTTGTTTTGGTTTTTCGCCTATTACTCAAAAACTGAAAAAAACGACGGCGGGGTCCGATCGGGGATGTTTTTTTTTTATTATTAATATCTATATTGCTATTAAACATAATACCAACAAAAATATAAAAAGGCTTGAATCCACTCGGTTGAAGTAAATAAATTGTGCTATCCTCCCCAGTTAATAGTGAAAATGTAAGGGGTATCCGTAGTATGAAGATTATATATAGATATGTTGAAAAACTAAAGTTATGAGCCAAAAACTTGCAATTGCCTGCTAAATGTCACAATGCGTGGCTCAAAATGTCATTTTGAGAAACATTTCCTAATTTTGAACGCCTGTCTATCGGTGCCTGTTGGGTCAAAAAAAAGATTGACCAGTGTTTGAATAAAATTTAATGCTCTTTCCAAAAATGAAAAACAAAAGTTCTGAGGATCCACAGTTTTTGAGTAATAGGCGAAAAACCAAAACAAGGTAATAAAAATCGTGGTTTTTCCCCCTCCCCAAGTTAGCACAGAGTCCTCGAGGTCGAAAACTGAGATTCGACACCCCAGAGTACCCCTAAATGACGTGTCAAAATTTCATTAAGTTCGGAATACTTTCCAGGTAGACGCCTTTTTTCGACCTGCCGACTGGACTATATGAAAAAACTTGACGACACTGAGGAAAATGAAAAATTTGATAACTCCGAGAAAAATGGAAAACTTAATGTGACTCCGAGAAAAATAAAGAACTTACTGACTCTGAGGAAAATGAAAAATTTAATAACTCTCAGTTAATAAGCAGTCTTCAATGCCTCTTAAAAAAGCAATTAATCATGCAGGGATTGATCAGGTGTTTCTCTCTATATTAAAAAATATTTAAAAATCCTTTGACAAATCTGTTTTGTGGCGTCAGGATACTGCTGTCGATATTCCATCACACAGTTTGTATAGTATACATATATTATTTCTCCTCTTTGTTTCTATATAAAATTTTATTATGATCCTCCATTAGTTTAACGCCCCGTTCAGCGGTATCATTGACCACCTTCAGTCTATGTTTCAGTCAGACTACTTATTATTCATAATAACTTCTTTTTCCGATATTATAACTGTTTTTCTTTTGTAGATTGGAGCGTATTAATGAATTTATTTATATATACATATATAAGGGAGTAGAGAGACTTCCAGGATTGCAAGATATTCATTTACTCATTTCTCGATAATACAAACACGGGGTTTTTCACTAGTCAAAAAAAAAACGCCAGATAAAACATCGATCTAAGGCGCTATCTGCCTCAAAAGTCCTATTTTTTCGTTTACGAAGCGTAATTTGCATTATTCGGCAGCATGTGTAGCTATGAAAATAGCTATATGCGCAGTTGTATGCTTCCGTATCTCTGTCAGTCATGTATATATGAAAAAACTCTTCAAACAAAAGTTGTAGTATACATATAAGGAGGTGGATATAGTATCAGAGAAAAAAATTTTTTCAAAGTCATTATTTCAAGTTTTCAAGGTCACGGATGTTTTTTCTATCAACAACTGTTTATGCTATATATGGATTCTTAGAGAGAAAAAAGACAAATTCAACGATATATCATAACGTCTATTTATGTCAAGATTTAAAAAATTCAAAATTTTCAAATTTGCTGCGCCTCATTTTCCCATGATCCAATCGGCCCCAAAATTTTTCCAGATCATTTTCTCAACATTTGTTACAATTCTGGTTTCCGGGACCAAAAAATTTCATGGTCGAAAAATAAGGTCCACCCTAATGTACATATACGTAAATTACGAGAAACAGTAAAGGGTGCTTAACGTCGAAGAAGAAAATCCTGGTAATTAAAACTTAATATGTACTACATTCCACGTTATTAGAATAATTGTAGTCTAATTATGATACATTTTATATCAACATTTTTTATTTACACCTAGAAACGCCACTGTCTCGGAAGGAAATGGACATTCGAGAGAAGCAATAAAATTAGAGCATCATCGCGAAAAAAGATGAGTTTGCAATAACCTCAATATTTTATGAAATTCTATTATAATTATAGTTATGACTGTATTTTTTTATTATAGGAAGACAGAAGATCAAATTGTGTGTATAAAATCAATTTATATATATTATACAATTTATTTTATTATTTGTTTGACAACTAATATATCTACAAATTGTTTCATAAACTAAAAAATACTTCCTGCATTTTCGTATTCTCCAATCAGTCCAAATAAATACCATCAACCTATTCTCGATCATATACCAATTTTTATTAATGCAATTATGACAGTAACAAAACGTTTCTATTTAAAATGAATACATATTTTGAACATAGTTTTAACATTTTTAATTTTTTGGAAGGTTAAAAAATGTAATTAAAAAAGTAATGAAAAATAAAAATAAAAAAAAAATCCTCGCTGCACGGGGACCCGAAGGCTAGCTCCAGATTGCGATTCATACGCTCGACGGCTCGACAGTCGAATTTCAGTTTCGTTTCCGTAAGCCGTAAGCCGTAAAGCATGGCAACATGGCAAGTGCTAAAAATAGATTGCGGCTGGCACAAGCAGCGCACACGGATATAGCAAAGGTACGCTGGTGAGTGTAGCGCGCGGGCGCGTTGCTAACACGATACCAATACAGTGTCTTCTGCACCGACGAAATGCCGTCGGTGGCCTCCTGTTTCTCACTCCAGTCAGAATATATCCTAGAGGGCGTAAGAGAACACCGAAAAATTCGAGTCCCGCCAACTCCCGTAAGGCTGGCAGTCTTTAACAGTATCTCGTCGGTGGAGATACTATTAAAGACTGCCAGCCCCTGTGTTATTCCGCGGGACCGGTAAGTGGGCGCGAGTGGGCGCGGGGATAACGGGAAAGTTACAGTGACCTGATATACCACAGCGGTAAAAGTTCCACAATCGACGAGATATTCGTCAAGTGGAAGAAGAATGATATAGTAGAATGCTGACATTACCCATTCTGTAATTGCCTTATAATACTATATGTATATGTATAATTCTCTTATTGTATTCTTATTTCCGTTATTATCACCATTGTAATAATTGTTTACAATATAATCGATAGTTTATAGATGAAGGAAAAATGAAAGTAATTACTACGTAATATTCTACAAATGTATATTGGAATTTAAATAGTAATTTGAACATTATTGCGTTATATATAAAATAATGATTCTTAAAAAATATTCTGTTATGTTATGTAATGACAAAATTCAATCGTTCTTATTAAGATCGTTAGTAGGAAACAGAAAATTAATTTTTTTACTTATTTATCCCATACTTGTAATGCTCGATAGCATTATTGACTGCAATTATTAAAGCAGAGGTAGGAACAAGATAAAAGTATTAACTAATTTTCGACGGCTCCTATCCATACAATGTTATTTAGAGGCAGTATTTCGTACGAAGATATCTAAAAAAATAATTCTATTTGACTCTATACGAATATTTCTTGCACCATATATGACGCTATTTAAAAAGTGCGTGTAACATTATTTTATTTCATTCTGAACTGAACCACTTCCTGAAACATGATTCATTTATGATTACATTGTGCGACGAGGCGAAGATCTAGCAGACGAAGTCGAAGTCGAAATCTTAAAAGAATAAGGACTCTCCGCGTCTCTTTTTTCCCGACGCTGTCCTTCTTTGTGTCCGAAACTTGCGTCGCTCATTGCATAAGCAAATATCATCGGAATTATATAATTTTGGTATCATTTTCATAAAAAGAAACAAAATTCACCAAATATGTTAAGGAAAATCCTATAAAAAAGTAATGATAAATAATTAAGCTTTGTTGTTTGATTAGTAGTCTCACACCGATATACCCGACCCGACCCGTATCATGTTACAATCTTTCACTCCACTCCACGGCGACCGAAGCCCCCGAGCTTCACTTCCCTTTTCTCCGTTCGTCATCATAGAATAGTGTTTCCTGAAAATTGAATGTCTCTGACCAGACTCGAGTTTTCGACATTTATAGCAAGCTTGCTATAATCTTATCTTATTTGTCAAAATTTAGTTTTCTATTTAAAATATTTTGTTGTTAAAACTCATTAATAGTTTTAAATAGTACTTGAATATATTTAAAATGATATTGGAATATTGGAATATTACAATTTGGAATGAAGGGCCTAGCCGGACGAGGTAGTCCTTCGAATTATTTAAACAGCCGTTGTGCCATTCAATTTTCGGTCCATTTTCCCCATTTACTTGTATTAATTTAATCATATAATTGCATTTAATTGAAATTGATATTTGAGATTTTTTCCCGATTTTTTGGTTCAAAATGTTAATTACACAAAGTGAAAAACACGCAAAAATTCGACAAATGCAGGTTTTTTAGAGAAATTGAAAAATAGCATTGATCATATTTTCAGACTATCAACATATGTAACAGAACTTTTTTTACGACAGCTCGTAAACGAGAAAGAGGGACTGAGGTACGAGGCAGCCGACACAGTTCAAAAGGCTGCGTACCGATTACATTAATGCACATTATTGCACATAGGAAAGTTTTTTATTTTTCAATCTTTTTTTACGGAATTACCAACGTATTTGTGAGATCCTTCTAATTAAAATGAGCCTAAATACGGCATAATTTGAGCCATATTTACTTATTTAAAGTGTGATTATAATTACCTAATATAGGTTATTATAATAGGTCATTTAATATAATATATTTATAATTATAAATAATTTAGGGATGTGCGGGCCGCTCGATGTTCGTTTTCGAGTCGGGTCGGGTCGCAGAAAGTCCGGCGGCCCTTCGATTCGACTTCGAATTCGTCGGGCGGGTACGAAAAGAATCGAACAAGTTCGGGCGGACGAGTTATTGCGTTATCCGAGATTCAAATACTCTGCGTTCTTATGACATAGATAATGGTAATAATGGTTTTCTTTCTTTACTTATAACGTGATTTTTAATATACTTGGTTTTTTTATAACTACATTAGGTATATTCGCCAAACGCGTGCCTGCTCTTTATTTGTATTAAAGCTTGAATAATGCACGTTTCATGTGAAAAACTTAAAAGACAATATTTCTAGCTTTTTAACGAATTTTCTTCGAATGAACTTAGATATGTATCGATAATATCATTAAAATGTCCTTACGAAAGTTATACAATACACCTAGAAGATTACAATATGGTAAAGTATGGCAATAATTAAAAACGACATATAAATATAAACATTATACGTATTATATTTCGTGTTTATATTTTATTCTGTATTATCTATAGGCTCTATATAATTTTTTATTTTATATGATTTTATTTTAAGTTAATTTCTATTTTATTTTATATTGTATACTATATGTATATTATCTTTTAAGAATTTGTGTAAGATTAATGATAGTTAAGTAGGTTACTTAACAGTTAATAAAAACATCACCCACTGAAAAGTTATCATAACTTATTACATACCACGCTGTAAATATTTTCTTATAATTTTTTCACGTGAAACGTGCATTATTTCAAATTTTAATACAAATAACGATCATGCACATGTCTGCCGAATATACCTAATGTACTTATATAAAAATCACATTACGTACAAGTTATGAAAGAAATACGTACCATTATTATTATTATCTATTTCATAAGAACACAGTTGATTCTCGGGTATCGCGATAACTCGTTCGCGCGATCTTGTTCTATTGTTTTAGAAGCCGCCCGACAAAGGTGAGTCATGAGTACACTGCGGATCTTTATGCAAAATAAAAAATGTTTGCATTGATTGCACGGCACATGAGCCAAATATAAATTGTATTCTTCTTTTAATTATCCTATTAAGCTGAAACTAATACGTTGATGTCCTTAAATATTTTTAACATGTCCACTGCTTTAAATTGAACGTGTACATTTTTGTCATAAATGCATAAAATCCGCAGTCTAGTCATGAGCTTCCCGATGTGTCTGATGTATCGCGTACCCGACTCGAGCCCGATAGGCTAAAAACCAAAACAAGGTAATAAAAGTCGTGGTTTTTCCCCCTCCCCAAGTTAGCACAGGGTCCTTGAGGTCGAAAACTGAGATTCGACACCCCAGAGTACCCCTAAATGACGTGTCAAAATTTCATTAAGTTCGGAATACTTTCCAGGTAGACGCCTTTTTTTCGACCTGCCGACTGGACTATATGAAAAAACTTGACGACACTGAGGAAAATGAAAAATTGAATAACTCCGAGAAAAATGGAAAACTTAATGACTCCGAGAAAAATAAAAAACTTACTGACTCTGAGGAAAATGAAAAATTTAATAACTCTCAGTTAATAAGCAGTCTTCAATGCCTCTTAAAAAAGCAATTAATCATGCAGGGATTGATCAGGTGTTTCTCTCTATATTAAAAAATATTTAAAAATCCTTTGACAAATCTGTTTTGTGGCGTCAGGATACTGCTGTCGATATTACATCACAGTTTGTATAGTATATATTATTTCTCCTCTTTGTTTCTATATAAAATTTTATTATGATCCTCCATTAGTTTAACGCCCCTCAGCGGTATCATTGACCACCTTCAGTCTATGTTTCAGTCAGACTACTTATTATTCATAATAACTTCTTTTTCCGATATTATAACTGTTTTTCTTTTGTAGATTGGAGCGTATTAATGAATTTATTTATATATACATATATAAGGGAGTAGAGAGACTTCCAGGATTGCAAGATATTCATTTTCTCATTTCTCGATAATACAAACACGGGGTTTTTCACTAGTAAAAAAAAAAAAAACGCCAGATAAAACATCGATCTAAGGCGCTATCTGCCTCAAAAGTCCTATTTTTTCGTTTACGAAGCGTAATTTGTATTATTCGGCAGCATGTGTAGCTATGAAAATAGCTATATGCGCAGTTGTATGCTTCCGTATCTCTGTCAGTCATGTATATATGAAAAAACTCTTCAAATAAAAGTTGTAGTATATAAGGAGGTGGATATAGTATCAGAAAAAAAAATTTTTTCAAAGTCATTATTTCAAGTTTTCAAGGTCACGGATGTTTTTTCTATCAACAACTGTTTATGCTATATATGGATTCTTAGAGAGAAAAAAGACAAATTCAACGATATATCATGACGTCTATTTATGTCAAGATTTAAAAAATTCAAAATTTTCAAATTTGCTGCGCCTCATTTTCCCATGATCCAATCGGCCCCAAAATTTTTCCAGATCATTTTCCCAACATTTGTTACAATTCTGGTTTACGGGGCCAAAAAATTTCATAGTCGAAAAATAAGGTCCACCCTAATGTACATATACGTAAATTACGAGAAACAGTAAAGGGTGCTTAACGTCAAAGAAGAAAATCCTGGTAATTAAAACTTAATATGTACTACATTCCACGTTATTAGAATAATTGTAGTCTAATTATGATACATTTTATATCAACATTTTTTATTTACACCTAGAAACGCCACTGTCTCGGAAGGAAATGGACATTCGAGAGAAGCAATAAAATTAGAGCATCATCGCGAAAAAAGATGAGTTTGCAATAACCTCAATATTTTATGAAATTCTATTATAATTATAGTTATGACTGTATTTTTTTATTATAGCAAGACAGAAGATCAAATTGTGTGTATAAAATCAATTTATATATACAGTAATTTTTCGATCGGAGTCTCCACACCCGGGTGTTGGACGGACTTGGGTAGAGTACGGAGGCTATATTTTTATGACTGCGTCTACCGCGCCGAGACTTCAAACGACGAGCCGAACATAGAGAAGGACAGAATGAAATAGGATCGCGTGTCGCCGTCGCCGGCACAGTTTAAAGGCCCGTGCGTCATCACAATGAAACACCAAGACCTCAGCTTTCTTATTTTCTATGATATCATTATGGAACTTTCACCAACATATTCGTGGCATTTCTCTGATTAAAATGATACCACACACGATATAATTTGGCCAATATTTAGTGGTTTAATCGACGATGAAAGTTTCGAACGCAACGAAGAAGAGCGTATTGGAAAGAAAGAGACGCGAACAGTAGCCGCCGCCGGTTCGCATCTCTTTCTTTCCAATACGCTCTTCTTCGTTGCGTTCGAAACTTTTACCGTCGATTAAACCACTAAATAATGTTGAAATTATATCGTGTTTGGTATCATTTTAATCAGAGAAACGCCAGGAATAAGCTAGTAAAAGTCCCATAAACCGATCATTAAAATTAAGAAGTTTGAGAACTCGATTCACTCGAGTCAATGTGTGGTGTTCACACCGATATACCCGAGCCGAGATCAATCATCGCCGCTCTACGGCGCGGAGCAGCGTTGGCCGGCAGTGGAGTGAGTAGGCACTGGACTCCGATCGGAGACACCCCCCAAGACTCCGATCGAAGAATTACTGTATTATACAATTTATTTTATTATTTGTTTGACAACTAATAAATCTACAAATTGTTTCATAAACTAAAAAATACTTCCTGCATTTTCGTATTCTCCAATCAGTCCAAATAAATACCATCAACGTGTTCTCATATACCAATTTTTATTAATGCAATTATGACAGTAACAAAACGTTTCTATTTAAAATAAATACATATTTTGAACATAGTTTTAACACTTTTTAATTTTTTGGAAGGTAAAAAAATGTAATTAAAAAAGTAATGAAAAATAAAAATAAAAAAAAAATCCTCGCTGCACGGGGACTCGAAGGCTTGCTCCAGATTGAGATTCATACGCTCGACGGCTCGACAGTCGAATTTCAGTTTCGTTTCCGTAAGCCGTAAAGCAATACAACATGGCAACATGGCAAGTGCTAAAAATAGATTGCGGCTGGCACAAGCGCACAAGCAGCGCACACGGATATAGTAAAGGTACGCTGGGAGTGTAGCGCGCGGGCGCGTTGCTAACACGATACCAATACAGTGTCTTCTGCACCGACGAAATGCCGTCGGTGGCCTCCTGTTTCTCACTCCAGTCAGAATATATCCTAGAGAGCGTAAGAGAACACCGAAAAATTCGAGTCCCGCCAACTACCGTAAGGCTGGCAGCACCGACGAGATACTATTAAAGACTGCCAGCCTTATGGGAGTTGGCGGGACTCGAATTTTTCGGTATTTCTTACGCCCTCTAGGATATATTCTGGCTCCATCCAGAGAAACAGAAGGCCAACGACAGCATTTTGTCGGTAAAGAAGACCACTGAGGAGATTCTCGTCGCGATGCATCGGTGAGAATGCGAATTATCACGAAACCATATCGATTATTATTAAATGTTACATTCTCCGCCATATTTCAGACGATGTTTTGGCACCATTTTGGCACTATTTAGAACTTTTAGCGATGTGGTATATCAGATCACTGTAACTTTCACGTTATCCCCGCGCCCACTCGCGCCCACTTACTGGTCCCGCGGAACAGTGCTGCCAGATGAGGGGAATCACGCCGATATGAGGTACCCCCTCTCTGATGACCAGAGTAATATGTGACACGTTGCGCGTGTGCGACAGGGATTGAGTGAGGCAAATGGGAGACGTTGCGCGTGCGCGATGGAGACGCAACAATACGCGTAAAATTCACCCATTTACTTATTTCACATACTATGTAATTATTGTATTTCTTTAAAATATAACGTTACAAATAAAACATAATTTGTCAATTTATCGTGTAGAAGAAAAATGAGTGAATTTATTATCCCAGTCTCTTTTATGCAACTATTTTTGAGAAGCGTATGAGGGTTAACAGTGTTAAAATATATTATGATTTATTGATTTTACTGGAATGTAACTCAGTACTACATACATACAGATTCCAAAATTTTTTCAATTGTACATATAAAAGAAAGCATTCATACTTCGCTTCACGACTGAAACTCTCACATGTTACAATTAATTTTATTTATAATAAAGAATGTCTATTTAGAACGAACCATATGATTTATTTCATTAAGTACGTATATGTACACGAGTACGATACGACACGCGGCAATAACCTAAAACCTGCGAAATGTCATGTCATCTCATCTGTCATCGTTGCGTCCCCATCGCGCACGCGCAACGTGTCTCCCATTTGCCCCACTCAATCCTAAAGCGATGGAATAGGATAGTGGAAGGGGAAAAGGAGGAGAGTACCTGGTTGCAATCTTACAACCATCTGGCAGCACTGCCGCGGAATAACACAGGGGCTGGCAGTCTTTAAGGGGGCCGTCTCCTAGCAGATGACGGTCGCGCGTGAACACTCACACACCGCTAGAGTACACTCACACACCGCTAGACCACGTATACGTACGCGAGAAATGCTAGGATCAGGGAAATGCGTTCTGATTTCTCGATAATGCAAAGACGGGGGTTTTTATTAGTCAAAATCGCTAGATAAAAGATCAATCTAGTGCGCTGTTTGCTTCAAAAGTCGTTCTTTTACGTTTCCGAGCAATGATTTTGCAATATTCGGCTGCATGTTGCCCGTCGCATGTTGCCCGTTAGATGGCGCTGCAGTCACGCCGGCGTACTAGCCTCTCCGACGGGCAACATGCAGCCGAATATTGCAAAATCATTGCTCGGAAACGTAAAAGAACGACTTTTGAAGCAAACAGCGCACTAGATTGATCTTTTATCTAGTGATTTTGACTAATAAAAACCCCCGTCTTTGCATTATCGAGAAATCAGAACGCATTTCCCTGATCCTAGCAATTCTCGCGTACGTATACGTGGTCTAGCGGTGTGTGAGTGTACTCTAGCGGTGTGTGAGTGTTCACGCGCGACCGTCATCTGCTAGGAGACGGCCCCCTTAATAGTATCTCGTCGGTGCTGGCAGTCTTTAACAGTATCTCGTCGGTGACCCAATGCATTTTGGTGTCCGTCGGTATCGGTGCGCTAACGCCCCATTTCCGTCGGTATCGGTGTGCTAACGCCCCGTTACCATTCAGTGTCAACACCCAATGTTACCGATAAAACACAATTTTGGAGCATTTATTAGCACGAATAAAAAATTTTATACTCCATTCGCATTACGTGTATTTAATATGATTCTTAAATTGAAAAATTTTATTTTTTACGCCTTCCTAATGTGTTCGTTTTTAAAGTTTTCTTATTACATTTCGATATACAAAATTTTGTGAACAAAAATTTAAAGACACTCTAAAAAAGACGATAACTGTTTCAATATTGTACTATACGATTTGAAATTTTTTGTGAAAGCTAGAGCAATTGGTTTACTATAGGTTGTGAAAAGAAATTTTTTTCAGAAATTGCAATGGATCGAAATTAACGTAAGGAGATTTCTTTTTCTTATTAGCGTATTCGCTCTCTTTACGGCGAACGGGCAGAAGAGAGCCTCTTCGCGATTGCACTCATCCGATGATTTTCGGATGTATTGAAAACTCATAATCGGACAACGTTGCGTACTTTAGACTTGACAACGTTGTAGACATATCGTTCTCAGATATTTTTGCTACGAAAAAGGTCATTCATTGGGTTTTATTATATTATTGTGCAAACCATAGGGCCTCCTGGTTACATTTGCTACGGGCCCCGCGCTGGATTAATCCGGCACTGGTTGTAGAAGTTCTACCAGTCGAACCCGATTCGTATTGGTTCTAGTTTTCGAATTCACCGTTCTTAAAGCTTAGAGGACGCTAAAATCAGTGGCATTTTAAGGTGTCGGTACTTCAGATTCCTATGGACACCATGTCCCATAAAGGTGAGCGCATACTAGATGGTCGCGGGAAGGCCGCGGATAGTCTCGGGAAGGCCAAAGCCGCCGATGGACGTCCATGCGGCAAGGGAGCAGGTCTACCTGCTGTGCGTGGCAGAAAAAAAGGTCTCCGTGGGCTCCCCACCTCTTTTAGGGAAAGGGACCTTTCTTTCAGGGAGCCCTGCTCCCTGCTGTGGAGCCGTCGGCCCGCTAGAGATTTCTTCCCGCGTGGACGTCCATCGGCGGCTTTGGCCTTCCCGAGACTATCCGCGGCCTTCCCGCGATCATCTAGTATGCGCTCACCTTAAGGTGTCAGGTCTATTCCTATATCTCGTCTGTGACCCTACATCATCTTTAGCCTAGATCAGATCCTACATCATCTTTAGCCTAGATCAGATCCTACATCATCTTTAGACTGGATCAGATCCTACATCATCATTGGCCAGGATTAGGACATAGAATTTATATTGTTTTACATAAAATATGTAACTAATATACAAATCTCTAATAATATAAATTATATTCATAGAAGTATTTTAATTTTTCCCGAGCTTTCGTTGCAAACTCTAGTTGTAAAAAATAAAAAAGCCGGAAGATTTCGAAGAAACACAGATTTTATATCGAAGCGTAAAAGAGACCATCTTGGAAATTAATTTAATGTGATGAAGTACTTCCTGTCATCAATACTGTCTCCAATTTTTTTCATATTTTTAGGCACAGTTATTATTAATTAAACCAAATTGAAAACCAATTTTTTCTACGAAAATTTAGAAGAATAACTTTAGGGTTACCATGAAATTTTCAGAATATGTTTAATTGACACAAATCTATAAAACGTATTTTTTAAATTTTAAGTATAGATAGACCCACATTAAAAAGTTGTAAAACGCAACTTTTAGTATTTTTTCTACAATTTTGATCAATTGTAATTTTTTAAAAAACTTCTTTTCACATCCTGCAGTAAACTAATTGCTCTAGTTTCCAAAAAAAGTTCAAATCGTATAGTATATTAAAATAGTGGTGAATCTACGCTACAGACAGGGATTGGAACGGTTATGAAAATAACTGTTTAAACTGTTATTTTTCGGTTCTGATTGAAATAGTTATTAAGAACCGAAATGATGTTATGTTATAACACTTATAACTGTTACGAGAATATCGGTACTGGCTGGCAGTTCTGGCTTATATCGGTTACGGTTACGATTTTGGAGAACCGATATTATGTATTTCGTTTCAGGATTTCGGTTCCGGATTTCGGTTCTCTATCATTCTATATTCTATATTGTGTTCGACCTAATATTTATTATTTAAACAATTTATAAATAAATAAATTTTTATAATTTGTTTCTATATTTATTGTTTGAAATACCATTTCAATAATTTAAAATAATTGTTTAAATAAATAAATTTTTATAATTTGTTTTTATATTAATTATTTGAATTGTTATTTGAATAATAATTTATTGTTAAAATAATTGTTTAAATAAATAAATTTTTATAATTTGTTTCTATATTAATTATTTGAATTGTTATTTCAATAATAATTTATTGTTAAAATAATTGTTGAAATAAATAAATTTTTATAATTTGTTTCCATATTCATTATTTGAATTGTTATTTCAATAATTTATTGTTAAAATAAATAGATTTTTATAATCTATACAAATTTGTTATTTGTTTTTATTTATTTAAACAATTATTTTCACAATAAAATATTAGAATAATATAATTCACAAATAGAAAAATATATAACTTTATTTATTTAAACTAGTGATGAGCAACCCCCGCGGACTGCAGTGGGCCAAAAGTGAAAATCGGCGACGAAGGCCGCCTCGCCGCGCCACTGGTGACTCATGTGTGGACTTTCTTGCACCGATCGAAGGAAGGTGCGATGCTGATGCGCGACAGTAATGCTGTACCGTCGCGGGCTTCTCCAGGTGATCGAGTCCACTACGATCGTTCCACGTGGTCGGAGGTTAAATGAATCGAGATCACGAATGCACACCAAACTATTTATTTGAATAGACCGCGGGTACAAATAAACTCGCGGTTGAGGTTTTATGTTGAATTGCGCAGTGCAAGGTATATGTGCGACAGTACCGCAGCATGTACTAGAATTGTATTCGAAACGTATTCAAAGGTCGCCAGTTGGAGAAGAAGTGTTGGAGACAAGATGGTTGTCGTTCGGTGCGGAGGAGCAGAAAGCTCCCCACTCCTCAGCCGTACCAACTTTGGCACGCGTCGCCTAGCGCGGCGTTCGCCCTAGGGATAATCCCTACACATGTCGGGCGAAGTTATTTTGTTTTCTTGGTCGAAAAAAACGTCGACGTTACAAACTTGAAAGGGTGGTTTCTCAAGATAAAAGTCTGCTCTATCGCGTGGTATAGTTCGATTTTCCGCTGGACCCTAATTTTTTGTGATAAATTGAAAAATATCCTCAAAAATTGGTGCAAAAGTAGTGTCTCTCCGTCTTTAATCATTGTTTAAACATGTTTAAACAATCATAATGTATTAATATTGGATATCACTGTATTCGGGAAAGTCTACAGAATCTTTTGCTGTAAAGAACAATTCAATATCTTTTATAATAACCACAATATTTGTTTAAAGTTGAAAAATATGTTTTTTTTCAAAGCCATGTTTTTCAAAAACTGTGCGTATAGGAGAAAAATTAAGGACAGATTCGGAATCAGCGCAAAAAACTCTATAAGAAGGACCCAACAGTATAGTGAAAACAAATTTGGTGTTGGACAGTGTAATCGGTTCTCCAGAACCGTTAGGCCTGTTGCACAGTCGAGCGCAATTTTCCGGTCTCAAATACGTTCTAAAATTCTAAAAAAAATGTTACATATTTTGGATACTAAGACGCATTTTATAGAATTGTTTCAGATTTTTTGGTTGCAAACTGTGGTCGTAAACAATGAAAAACCCCCCAAAAATCGGAAAAATGCAGATTTCTAAAAAATATGAAAACATGCTATTCTACTGTTTGGTTCCTTGATAAAGTACTACAGCAGGCAGTGTCGTCAATTTTCTTCAGATTTTTTTATTGTGGGACATCATTGTCAACATTTTTTCGACGTTTCTGCTGTGAGGAGGAAAGTTATACTTATTTATTTTACCGCGGGTGTATATTAAGTAATTTTTAACGTTATTACATTTTACTTTATTATTACATGTTATTATACATTACAAAACGCAATTGTTTGACCTAAGAAATGCGATTTAATAGAAAGAAGAATTGAGTTCTGTGCGCGATATATGTACATACTGTGACTCGCAAAAATTTTCGGACGCTCTAAAAATGATAACTTTTTTAATATTGTACTATACGATTTGAACTTTTTGGGAAGCTAGAACAATTAGTTTAGTACAGGATGTGAAAATAATTTTTTCAAAAATAGCAACTGATCGGAATTGTAGAAAAAATGAGAGACACTTGGGGAAACTAAAACACCTGGCAGAAGACTGTGAAGGGGTAGAAAGAGTTAACATAGGTATAGAAAAGATAGTACAGGAGAAAAGAGTGGGAGAAATTGTAGAATGGGTTAGGCGTATAGAGAAAAAAGGAAAGAATTAATCACAAGTGACAATCAAGAGAGACGCAGGATTAGCGGGGAGACATTGGGATAGATCAACATAGACAATAAGGTATTTGATGTGGCATGGGATATGGATGGATGAGTGGAGGAACGGATGAATGGATAAATAGAGGGATGAATTATAATCCAAGTCCAAATTCTGGGCCACGAGGCTGAAATAAATAAATACGAATTTACTTACTTACTAAAAGTTGCATTTTACAACATCTTTATATGGGCTGTGACGTTGCAAGCGTGCGACGTCACTTCGCCGTTTGAACTCGGTCAAATAGCCGAATTACGTGTGGACCGGACCGACCTTCTTCGGTTACGAAAGCCACCCGCAAGCCATAAGAGCACTCCGAGAGGAAAATCTTCCGATTTCGTGCATCGTACTAATGCCATCTGTTGTGCATACGGAGTACGACGTTTCAGGCAATTATCGACAATAAAGAAAGCGTACGAGTCCGAAAAGGTGCCGAAGGATCAAATACCGAATAAAAGGATGGCCAACGATCGAATCCGGCGCCGGAAGCAGCGAAACAAGTCATCACACACGGGCGAACAAACCCGGAGGCGCCGTCGTGGGACGGAGAGATCCTATAGCGAACAACAGCATGCCCGAGTCCCGCCGCCGTCTCATCCCGCTCAACTAGGATCTCAGCGTGGGTGGTGTGTCGAATTGGCTGCCGAGGACGAGCGGGAATTCAAAGGTCGCGGTAAATTAAGTAGTCGCGTAAAGTCTGGGGCCCTAGGACTTTTTCGTAGTTGCGATCCTGCGACAACCTAGTTGCGTTGCGTACGGCACCTATCGGAAAATTCGGCAATACGCTCGGAGTGGGGGGAACCAGGATCGATGCGTTCCGTCGATGCGGATCGAGGAACCACTGTCGCACAGAGGCTCCTAGAGTATAGTCGCGTTTGCGCTCAAAGAATCTCGTCCTTTTCCGGATCCAGCTCGGAATTTCGGTCGAGGGGCAACCTTCAGCGAGGCCTACGAAGTCCGTCGGTAGCGGCTAGCGTAAATATCGTCAACGGTAAGTCGATTCTGTGATTCCTCGATTCGTTTATCGTGGTGGCTCGTGTTATTCGCGCGAGGACGACACGTGTTCGTCTCGTCCTCGGAGATTTCGTAAGAGCCGAGGCGCCGGGCGCCTCGAGCCTTCGCTCGCGTCCTCCTCAAGGACGCTGTGAGCATTCGCGGCAAGGGTTCCCTTAATTTCGTAAATCGGAAGTCTTCCTCGGGAGTTGTGTCGGTATCGAATAGTCTCGAATAGTCTTCGGTTCGGGTAGTCGACGATAGTAGAAGCGTAGGCGGAATTACGCGTGAACCGCGGCGGTCTACGCGCCTCGAAGCCCGCGTACGGCCGTGGATTATCCATCGCACGTCGGCAATTTCGCTTCGTCTCGGACTCTCGCGACAGTCTTAGAAATTGCGCCGTTCATCCGCGCCTCGCGGAATCTTGTATCGACGAAGAAATCGAATATTGTACCGTAGTATCGTACGTCCGCGATAAAATCACGATAGACTAACGCGCTCAGCGAACGACCATCTTCCGCTAAAGTGTACAAGGAGCGCGGCCTCCCGGTTCGCGGCCTCGTGGCCGCTCGCCTGTATCTTTTACTTTCGTGATCATTAAAGATCTAGAGCCAATTTCGTATTGTTGATTCTTGACCTGCGAGGTCCGTCCTGCCGTGAGGGCTGTCCCCGTTACTTCCTGCGCTCGAACCATCTGGCCGTTCGCGTCATTATTTTACACCGCGTTTCGTGGAGGCTTGACTCTCGGACTCGGCTTCCCCGAGCCCGAGGTCACCATCGTGTTTCGCGTGGTATTTTCTAATACCTGGCGCCCGAACTATCGTCGCGTTGTTCGTTCAAGCCTCCACCGAGTTCCGCCTTTGCACCGAGAGGACCGTGTCCGCACGGCCGCGCACGGCCTGGTCTCAGAGCCTATAAAATCTCGGGGTTGACCGTTTTTCGGCGGCCATAAAACCGCTCGAAAAAGGGCCAACGTCGCAGGGCCTACATTGAAAATTTAAAAAATACGTTTTGTAGATCTGTGTCAATTAAACATATTCTGAAAATTTCGTCACAATCGGTCAACGTTGCAATAAGCTACAAACGTTTTAATATAAAATAATAATTCTTAAAAAATATTGTGTTATTTTACATGGATATACCCGACCCGACCCGTATCATGTTACAATGTTTCACTCGCTGGAAGCGTGGCATCGTCGCCTGGGCCATCTGAACGTGCAGGATATGAAGAGGGCCGAACGAGACCAGGCAATACGAGGACTGAAACTCGGAAAATGCCGGGACAAGCTGGATTGCGAGGTATGCATACGAGGAAAAATGACAAGAGCCGCTTTTCCCGTGAAATCGAAAGGCAAGTATGAGCCCTTAGAGATAATTCACTCAGATTTATGCGGTCCAATGAGAGTTGAATCAAATAATCGCGCCAAGTACTATATCACCTTCATTGACGAGCATTCCAGATGGTGCGAAGTACGTTTTCTCAGAAACAAAAGCGACGCTCTCGAAGCATTTAAGGAGTTCAAGGCGTCAGTTGAGAACCAGAAAAGGACGGAAAAATAAAATTCCTACAATCGGACAATGGAAGAGAGTACATAAACTCCGAGTTCGATCACTTCCTGAAGACAAATGGAATTCAACGACGTCTCTACTACATTCGGAATCGGTGTCCGACCAGGAGTTTGGATGGCCGGACGCCGCACGAACTGTGGAATGGAACAGCCCCCCCCCCCCGACGTAAGTCATTTCCGCGAATTCGGGTGTAATGTGTTTTGTCTCAACAGAATGCCTGGCAAGGGGAAGCTAGATCAACGCGCCAGAAAGGGAATTTTCCTGGGATACGCGTCGAATGCAAAAGGGTACAGAGTGTGGCTTCCCGAAGAAAGGAAGATCGAAATCACGAGGGACGTCAGATTCCTGGAAACCCACAGAGCATCACCGAGACCAGGCTTCGAGGACTTCGCTCCGGAGGAGACCTCTGACCCGAACGAAGCGCGAGCAGAGGATCTGGACATCGACAACACGATGATCGACATCGAATCAGCACCCCTAGGGTCCCATAGAGACGACGTTTCGGGCGCTCGGCCAGCCTCTGCAGACAATGCTGAAAACCACGCGAACGAGATAGGGGCGACACCCAGAAGAGGGCCCGGAAGACCGACCATACAGCGGACCGGAAGAGTGGGAAGGCCTCAAAAACTGTTTCAGGTTCGGCGAGAAGAAACCCAATACGCGGACGCCGAATGCGCATCGTTGGCAGAGGTGCCCATGAGGAAGGCCATCTCAGGTCCGGATGCAGAGGAATGGTACCGCGCAATGGCGAACGAAGTAAAATCCATCCTGAAAAACAATACTTGGGATTGGTAAAACGCCCTGAGAAGCGATAGGTCATCGGATCTCGCATGGTACTCCGAAACAAGTACAGTCCCTATGGCACGCTCGAGAGAAGAAAGGCACGAATCGTGGCTAGGGGATTCACCCAGCGTCCGGGCATACACTTCAATCAGACGTTCGCACCAGTCGCCCGTTTGAGCTCGATTCGCCTACTAGTTGCTCTGGCCGCGACCGAGGGGATGGAGATGAGGCAATTCGACATCGAGACGGCTTACCTAAACGGAGAGCTGGAAGAAGAAATTTTCATGGAAGTGCCGCATTCGCTGTCCAAGGCACTCAAGATAATCAGCGATACAGAAGCCAGGGGAAGCGATGCTGAGGTCAAGGCGAGAAACATGCTAAAAGACTTGCAGACCGGGGACAAGGTCTGCAGGTTGAGAAAGTCATTGTATGGCCTTCGCCAGGCCGGAAGAAGCTGGCACAGGAAGCTGGACGATGTGCTGAGGAGATTCGGGGCGAAGCCTTCTGAGTCAGATCCTTGCATATACCGTTTCGAGCAAGGGGGAGACTCGCTGTACATTGCCGTGTACGTGTACGACATCCTAGCGTTCTCCCGAAGAACCGATCTTATAACGAAATTCAAGCATCACATGAGCCAAGAATTTGAAATTAAAGATCTTGGAGAACCAAGGTACTGCCTGGGAATAGAATTCCTGCGAGAATCGAACCAGATAAGCATGCGTCAGGAGGGCTATGTACTCGAAATCCTGGAACGCTTCGGAATGAGCGAATCGAAGCCGGTAAACACACCGTTGGACGTCAACACCAAATTGACAGAACTGGAGGAAGCTCCGAGTGAAGAGGAGCAGGATCTCCCGTGCCATGAGCTAATTGGATCGCTGATGTACTTGGCCGTGGCAACAAGACCGGACATCGCGCATGCCGTCAGCGTCCTGAGTCAGTTCAATGACAAGTATGGACGACCGCACTGGATGGCAGCAAAGCGCGTACTGCGTTACCTGAAGGGAACGACAAACTTGGGTCTTCACTTCAGACCGTCCAAGAAACCTCTAATGGGTTACGTGGACGCAGATTGGGCCGGCTGTACAATTGATCGACGTTCCTATACGGGACACACTTTCGTTTTAGGTGAGCGGGCTGTCTACTGGGACTCTAAGAAGCAGAGGACCGTAGCTCTTTCATCAACCGAGGCCGAATACATGGGATTGGCCGAGGTCGCAAAGCAGGCCATGTACGTCGGATCCCTGTTGGCCGAGCTCGGTTTCGAGAAGTTGGCTAGAATCAGGATCTTCAACGACAACATGGGTGCCCTGAAGCTGGCACAAAACCCGACGTTCCATTCTAGGACCAAGCATATAGACGTCACGCATCATTTCATACGCGAGGCACTCAAAAATAAGAAATTTGAGGTCTCGCATGTTTCAACGGACGACATGGTGGCCGACGTCCTGACGAAGGCACTGCCCGGTCCAAAATTCAAGCGGTGCATCGGGCTGCTCGGTTTGAGGAGCTCTTCGTCGCGACCGCGGGGCTTGTCCGCACCTCGAGGGGAAGTGTGAGCAATGGGTGTGATTGGTCACACAACGATGTCCGGACGACGCCATGCGATTGGCGGGACTCGGGGAGTCGCTTTGCGAACGCGCCCTTCTGGCGCCGTGTCGCGCCGCCCTCTGACGGGCGCTTTTATTCTTCTTGTACTCCTACTCTAACGTTGTACATCGCGACTCAGTCTTTTCTAAATGTATTCACATTGTGTATCGTTATTATCACTCGAATACTTTTATACTGCGTTTACCTACTAACATTTACAAATCCTTTGACAAATTCTGCTTTGTGACGTCAGGATACTGCTTTCGATATTCCATCACAGTTTGTATAGTATACATATATTATTTCTCCTATTTGTTTCTAGATAAAATTTTATTATGATCCTCCATTGGTTTAACGCCCCGTTCAGCGGTATCATTGACCACCTTCAGTCCATGTTTCAGTCAGACTACTTATTATTCATAATAACTTCTTTTTCCGATATTAGAACTATTTTTACCACGTTTTTATTAGCTCGCTTTATTGTTCTTTTGTAGATTGGAGCGTATTAATGAATTTATTTATATAATATCTCTGTCAGTTATGTATATATGAAAAATCTCTTCAAACAAAAGTTGTAGTATATAAGGAGGTGGATATAGTATCTGTTCCGGCTGAGTCGGTACGCTCGATCTCGCCACGCGCTACTTTCATGTATAGGAGTTTAAATTCAAACACCTTAGCGATGACCGTTAGCGCTCAAGAAGATCGCGAGCAGCGGAGAAAAACAATGCGAGCGTCGCGAAGTCTCCGTTGCCCGTGAGAGAGCGAATTCGAACAGAAGCGTTTAGAACCGCGAATCGAAAACACACGTACGACAAGCAGAGTATCGCGCCGAGCGAATCGAGAAAGCAAACGGTCTAGGACCAAGGAGCCCGTGTTCCTACTGTTAGCTAATAAAGACGAAGTGTTTATTTAAAACGAGGTTCTCGCGTTGTTCAATCCAACCTGGACTAATTCCTTCCTCACGTGAACCGGCGATAAAATAAATATTTAGAGTGTTCCGATAAGATCGAAGGTATCGCGAACAATTTATGGTCCTTCGAGCCGGATCTTTATAATATCGTGAGGAGAACAATTGCCGAGGACAGTGCTGTGCAATCGGATCACTCCGATTGACCAAAAGACATTTACAATCTCTTCTAGTAAGTACGGTTAGTGAGTTCAAACCCACTCGGGAAACCGTTAAAGCAAAACCAGTGCGCCAGTTTAAAATTAGCCATGGATGACCTCCAACGTGTTATCGTCGAGCAAGAAAGGACGATCACTCAAATTGAACGCGCCTTGCCCAATTTGAAAAAAGTGGGAGTTCAAAACTATACTACTGCAAAGGTTAAAAACCGAATGAAGGCCCTGGACGTACTCTGGGACAGGTGTCAACAACTGGACACACAACTACACCAGGAATCCACCGAGGCTGACCGCATAGACCTGAACTACTTCGCGACTGATGCCTTCTCCAAAGCGGAGGACGTGTATCTGACGACTACCGACTACATGTCCGAGATTCTCCACACACTGACCAACCACCCATCCACCCACACAGCCGGAGACGATTCCAAGGACCACACTAAGGGCGTCACAGGTCGTAAGACAAAATTGTCACGTATCGATGTACCGACATTCTCGGGTGTTCGTATTGAGTGGGAGGATTTTCGCGACATGTTCCAATCGATGGTCATAAACGATGAAACGTTAACGAATGTCGAACGTCTTCATTATCTTAAAGCCAGTTTAACAGGCGCCGCGCTTAAGTTATTGAGTAATATTAGAATCACGGAATCGAATTTCACCCACGCATGGAAGAAACTCAACGATGAGTTCGAGAACACGCGACTACTCATAACGACTCATCTAAGCGCGATTGCGGACACACCGGTAATGAAATACGAAACTGGAGACGGACTCCGTGCGTTGCGCGATACGGCGGACTCGTCAATCACCGCCCTCAAAAATCTCGGCCGTCCGGTAGATAATTGGGACGATTGGCTGGTCCATACTCTTAGCCAAAAACTGGCTCCGCGAACGCGTCACGAATGGAACCTCAAACTCGGAGAATCCTATGACCCTCCGACGTGGGAGCAGTTCATTGCGTTCATTAATACGCGAATGCGTGGTCTAGATGGACCCTCCACAGGCACCTCCAATGCGTCTCGAACCGTTGCGAAAACGCATATAGCGACCGTACAACCCAATAGTGCGACCACGAATAAATGTCCGCATTGTTCCGGGAGTCACCCCCTCTATCGTTGTGACGAATATAACCGTGCCGATCTACAACGCCGCCTCGTTATCGTAAAACGATTGAAATGTTGCGTGAACTGCCTACGTAAAGGGCACTGCTTGAACGAGTGCCGCAGTCAATCAAAATGCTACAAATGTAGTCAAGCGCATCATACGTCGTTACATCGCGATACCGACAGCTCGATGGCGGGCCGTAACCCTCAAACGAAAATCAGCACTCCCGCGAGTGCCTCCGCCAATCGTACGACAGCGAACGGTTCCGAGAACGCCATATCGAATTCAAACGATTGCGGAATCGACTTTGCCAACGAGACGTCATTAGTACACACAGTACTTCAAACCCAAACACGCGCCCAATCGGTTATTCTTGCGACAGCACGTGTCATCCTTCGCACGGTAGAAGGCCGCATGATACAAACAAAGGCCTTACTCGATCAAGGTTCCACATACAGTTTCATATCCGAAACACTAGCACAGACGTTACGCACTCGGAGGCAAAAAACAAGCCTAACCGTCAACTGTTTTGGCGACACATATAGCGGGAAATCCAAGTCATTCCTCAATCTTGGGATTGAACCGGTACATGGGAAGGGACCGTCCCTCCCAATTAACGTGTACGTATTTCAACGGATAACTTCATATGCTGCAACAAAGACACGCCCGGTCGCGTCTTGGCCACACTTACAAGGGCTGGAGCTCGCGGATCCTGAACCCTTCGACAACCGTCCGATACATTTACTTATTGGCGCAGATCTCTATGGTGCGATTCTCCTTAATGACCTTCGCCAAGGCCCCTTCGGCAGTCCGACTGCACAACTAACGATATTCGGCTGGATACTTTCCGGACCCTCTACCGGTGGGGAGTCAGCTGAGCATTTTAACGTCGCGTCCATTCATATGGTCAACGCGGAAGCCGACGAGTTACTAAAACGGTTTTGGGAAACTGAAGAAGTAGTCGTGAAACCGCATCTTACCGAAGATGAGAAACAATGCGAAAGACATTTTAGAGAGACGCACCAGCGGGACGAAGCGGGACGTTATGTGGTACGCCTTCCCTTTAAAACGTTCCCCCCGCCGATCGGGGAGTCATTGACAATTGCGACGCGTCAATACACACGACTCGAGCGACGCTTGGAGCGAGATACAGGACATGCACAAGCATATCACGATTTTTTAGCGAAATATCGAGAGCTCGGACATATGGAGTTTGTTCCGTTAAATGAGCAGTCTAACGTCCCAGCAGTATACCTTCCACACCATCCCGTGATAAAGGAACATAGTCTAACGACAAAACTGCGAGTCGTATTTAACGCATCGTGCGCTACATCAAACGGAACGTCCCTCAACACATATTTACAAGTAGGCCCCAAATTGCAGAACGAACTGTTCGCTGTTATCGCGCGTTGGAGACAGCATCAATTTGTCCTGACTGCGGATGTCGCCAAGATGTTCCGCCAAATTCGCGTGCACCCGCTGGATTGCGATTATCAGCGCATACTCTGGCGTCCCCCTGGTAGCGACGTTGTGAGACCCTGTCGACTAACTACCGTCACTTACGGTACAGCGTGTGCACCCTATTTAGCTATTCGCGTACTGAATCAACTAGCCGATGATGAGGGCGACAAATTTCCTCTTGCTAAGACTATATTGCAACAAAACATCTATGTAGATGACGTACTATTCGGCGCTGACGACATCAACACCGCGCGGGAGATGTGCCGTCAATTACAAGCCTTGCTTCTAGCCGGTGGATTCCACTTGCATAAGTGGTCGGCTAACGATCCTACCCTCTTCACTGAGATTCCTCAGGGGGAACACGAAGTTCCACTGGACCATCCCCTAGAGGTCGATACGAGTCTGAAAATTCTTGGAGTAGCGTGGTCCCCGCGGACCGATACATTTCTTTTCAAAACCCATATCCCTGGTGACATTGGCTCAACTAAACGCACCGTGTTGTCTTCCATCGCCAAGCTATTCGACCCTTTGGGATGGGCCACTCCTATCGTAATCACGGCAAAAATGTTGATCCAGGAGTTATGGATGCGCGAGCGTGACTGGGACGAAAGGCTTCCTGCCGATCTTCTCGAAAAATGGCAATCGTATTGTCGGTCACTCCAAGACTTGAACGAAATCCGGATTCCCCGTTGGACCGGAGTAACGTCTACCACAGCCGAGTACGAATTACACGGATTCTCCGACGCGTCGAGTCGGGCGTTCGCGGCCGCCGTATACATCCGCGTGATTCAAGCTAACACGAGCGTGAAGACGACCTTGATAGCCGCGAAATCTAAGGTGGCTCCGCTTAAAACCCTTAGCATTCCGCGTCTCGAACTTAATGCCGCAGTTCTATTGTCGAAACTCATAGAGTCGATTCTTTCCACTCTGCAGTGTCCCACCGCACCGATATATTGCTGGACTGATTCTACAGTCGTTCTCGATTGGATGAATAAGCATCCGTCCACGTGGAACACATTCGTGGCTAACCGTGTCGCGGATATTCAGTCACGACTCCCTTCGGCGTCATGGAGACATGTTCCGACTGCCTCAAATCCGGCTGATTGCGCGTCCCGCGGCATTCTTCCGAGCGAACTTAGAGATCACGCGTTATGGTGGCACGGGCCACCATGGCTTGGAAAATCGCCTCAACATTGGCCTGCTCGACGAACTGATTGTCGGGAAACCGACCCAAATCATGATGCTACCGTGCTCGCAGAACTTCGAGGGGGCAGGGTTCATACCGTGGCGCCGGAAACGACAAACATGGAATTGCCCGAGCAATTCTCTTCGTGGCCGAAACTCCTTCGAGTCACCGCCTACATCCTTAGATTCATAACGAACGCGAGACCCAAACAATCGTCGGAGCCAAAAACTCTGACGAGATTAACGGCCGTAAATGTCCACGAGGCACGACTGTACTGGTGCAGAACAGCCCAGTGCGCAGCCTTTCCAAATGAAATTCAAGCGCTCCGCCAAGGACGCGCTCTCCCATCGAAGAGCCCATTGCTCAAACTACACCCTTTTCTGGACGAACATAACATCGTACGTCTTGGCGGGCGGCTGAGACACTCTACATTGCCGTATGATGAGAAACATCCCATCATCCTCCCCAACGGTCGAATAGCTGAGCTCATTGTCGACCATGCTCACCTTCGAGCCCTTCACGGAGGTCCACAATTAACGCTTAGAATCATGCGTCAAATGTATTGGGTCATTGGAGCCAGAAATATGGTACGATTCCGTATTTATCGCTGTGTCGCTTGCACGCGCCATCGGGCAAGTACACCAACACAAATTATGGGTGACCTTCCGTCCGCGAGAGTCACTCCCTCGAGAGCGTTTTTACATACCGGCGTCGACTATGCCGGTCCTTATTACATACTACCCGTCACGAGCAGGGGCCAACGTACCCGAAAGAATTACGTTGCTCTGTTCGTATGTCTTTCCACACGTGCAATACACCTTGAACGCGTAGGGGATTATACCACTACCGCGTTTCTCGCCGCGCTCAACCGATTTGTAGCGCGCCGCGGAATTCCCAGCGATCTATACAGCGACAACGGAACGACTTTTCAAGGAGCTGACAGAGAGCTCTCCCGCACGTTTCGGACAATTACCAAAGACGCCAACCTGGCATCTCGCCTAGCCATCGACGGAACCACGTGGCACTTCATACCTCCCGCGACTCCTCACTTCGGTGGTCTTTGGGAGGCCGGGGTCAAAGCAATGAAGCACCATTTGCGTCGGGTTGTGGGCAACCATACCCTCTCTATCGAGGAGTTCAATACGCTACTTTGTCAAGTCGAAGCATGTCTAAATTCGAGGCCAATTTTTCCAATGTCGAACGATCCACACGATTTTACGGTATTAACGCCGGGACACTTTCTGATTGGAGTCCCATTGACCACCGTCCCCGCAGAAACTGTTCTAAATGTAAACGAAAATCGTCTATCTCGCTATCAACGCGTTCGCCACATGTACGAGCATTTCTGGCGCGCTTGGCATCACGACTATTTACACTCGCTACAACAACGACATAAATGGGTTAAGGAAACTCCCAATATCCGTGTAGGGAGGATGGTCTTATTGAAGAACCATCTATTACCACCATGCAAGTGGGATTTAGCGCGTGTTATTGCCTGCTGCACAGGAAAAGATGGCAAGGTCCGTGTGGTGACGGTCCGAACCGCTACCTCTACCTTTGTGAGGCCAATCGCCCAGATCTGCCCTTTACCGATCGCGGCGTGCGAAGCGGAGTAACGTTACTCATAGGTTGTAAGTAATTTGATTTGTAATTGCACACATATAAGCGTTACCGATCGTACCTGGCGGATACGAGGCGGGCGGTCTGTTCCGGCTGAGTCGGTACGCTCGATCTCGCCACGCGCTACTTTCATGTATAGGAGTTTAAATTCAAACACCTTAGCGATGACCGTTAGCGCTCAAGAAGATCGCGAGCAGCGGAGAAAAACAATGCGAGCGTCGCGAAGTCTCCGTTGCCCGTGAGAGAGCGAATTCGAACAGAAGCGTTTAGAACCGCGAATCGAAAACACACGTACGACAAGCAGAGTATCGCGCCGAGCGAATCGAGAAAGCAAACGGTCTAGGACCAAGGAGCCCGTGTTCCTACTGTTAGCTAATAAAGACGAAGTGTTTATTTAAAACGAGGTTCTCGCGTTGTTCAATCCAACCTGGACTAATTCCTTCCTCACGTGAACCGGCGATAAAATAAATATTTAGAGTGTTCCGATAAGATCGAAGGTATCGCGAACAGTATCAAAGAAAAAACATTTTTTCAAAGTCATTATTTAAAGTTTTCAAGGTCACGGATGTTTTTTCTATCAACAACTGTTTATGCTATATATGGATTCTTAAAGAGAAAAAAGACAAATTCAACGATATATCATAACGTCTATTTATGTCAAGATTTAAAAAATTCTCATTTTCCATTAAAAACTCATTTTCCCATGATCCAAACGGCCCCAAAATTTTTCCAGACCATTTACTCAACATTTGTCACAATTCTGGTTTACGGGACCAGAAAAATTTCATGGTCGAAAAATAAGGTCCACCCTAATGTTGCATATACGTAAATTACGAGAAGCAGTAAAGAGTGCTTAACGTCGAAGAAGAAAATCTGGGTAACTAAAACTTAATATGTACTACATTC
The DNA here is from genome assembly GCF_051020765.1 of Lasioglossum baleicum. NCBI lineage: Eukaryota > Metazoa > Arthropoda > Insecta > Hymenoptera > Halictidae > Lasioglossum > Lasioglossum baleicum. Next base: position 3,005,429 of record NC_134929.1, on the reverse strand, counting down.
CACGTTATTAGAATAATTTTAGTTTAATTATGATACATTTTTTATATCAACATTTTTTATTTACACCTAGAAACGCCACTGTCTCGGAAGGAAATGGACATTCGAGAGAAGCAATGAAATTAGAGCATCATTGTGAAAAAAGATAAGTTTGCAATAACCTCAATATACATTTTATGAAATTCTATTATAATTATAGTTATGACCGTATTTTTTAATAAATAAACTTGTGTATGCTAGTATAAAATCAATTTATATATATTATACAATTTATTTTAATATTTGTTTGACAACTAATAAATCTACAAATTGTTTCATAAACTAAAAAATACTTCCTACATTTTCGTATTCTCCAATCAGTCCAAATAAATATGTACCATCAATCTGTTCTCATATACCAATTTTTATTAATGCAATTATGACAGTAACAAAACGTTTCTATTTAAAATGAATACATATTTTGAACATAGTTTTTACATTTTTAATTTTTTGGAAAGTTAAAAAATGTAATTAAAAAAGAAATGAAAAATAAAAAAATCCCCGCTGTACGGGGACTCGAAGGCTAGCTCCAGATTGCGATTCATACGCTCGACGTCGGCTCGACAGCCTTTCAGTTTCGTTTCCGTGTAAAGCAATACAACGTGGCCACATGGCAAGTGCAAAAAATAGATTGTGGCTGGCGCAAGTGCACAAGCAGCTCACACGGATATAGTAAAGGTACGCTGGCGAGTGTAGCGCGCGGGCGCGTTGCTAACACGATACAGTGTCTTCTGTACCGACGAAATGCCGTCGGTGGCCTCCTGTTTTTCACTCCAGTCATAATATATCCTAGAGGGTGTAAGAGAAATATTCGAGCGACACAGATGTACTAACAGTAAAATGGGTTCTGTTTCCTGCTAAAGATGATGTAGGTTCTGTTCCATGCTAAAGATGATGTAGGAGCTGTTCCAGGCTAAACATGAAAGATAACTTTATTTCTTTCCCGCATAACGCCTCCTAGGACTCTTAGGAAAAGTAATTATTTATCTTTTGCAATGGAAAAGGTAACCAAAATTATTAATAACATCAGAGGTGGAAATCGATTTCTATCTCATAGAAAATTTCGAGAATTTCTGGAATCGCATAACGCTGCTTACACTGATGTCTCGTTATATTGTGATGTACGTTGGCTCAGTGCAGCGAAATGTTTAGGTCAATTCTTTGCTATAAGAAAAGAACTCATCCTTTTCTTGCAAGAATCCCCAATCAATAATTCGAAAGAATATTCCCTTCTCCTTACAGACGTGAGTTTTCTATGCGAACTCTCGTTTATTGTTGACCTCACACATCATCTTACTATTTTAAATTTAAAATTACAAACCCCCAATCAAAGTATTTCGGAATTGTGTAGTCATGTAGATTCATTTCGAAGAAAGTTAGAACTTTTTCAAAATCATTTAAATGCAAATGAAATCATATTTTTCTTCTTCCCTTCGTGTCAATTAATTTTTGACGAATTTGGCACCGAATGCAATTTTAAAAATCATTTGCATATTCTTGAATCGGTAATACATCAGTTCAAAGATCGTTTCGCTGATTTCGATTCGATTAGAAATGATCTACTTCTTTTTGACAATCCCTTAACCGTTAGAATCGAAGAGCAACCCATCGAATTTCAAGCAGAACTGTGCGATCTTCAGCACGACATTTCTTTGAAAACGAGGGAAGGCAATCGAGCCGAATTTTTTAAATGTTTAAATGAATCGAAATATCCTCTTTTAAGAAATTTCGCGATCCGAATTTTCTCAATGTTCGGATCGACTTATTTGTGCGAATGTTCGTTTTCGAAAATGCGTAACATAAAAACAGAACAGTGTACACTGCTGAGCGATTCCTCGCTGACGTCTTTGATGCGAATATCAACGTCCAACTTCCCCTTTGATATTTCCGATGTGCCATGCAGTTCTAATGAACATGCGGAATAGTGAAGCTTTCTTTGAATAGGTTTTTTTGAATAGCGAAATAATCAAGCTTTCCTAATTGCCAGTAAAATTTTGACAGTGTAATAAATACAATTTTCCACATTTATTTTTTCAAAATTATCGTGTCGCGCAGTGGAATAGGCCTATAGGGGAAACCACTTATGTTCCGGAATCGACCATTCCACGTTCCGATTGTCGAGCGTCCAAATATAAACGCGGCTCGATCAAAACAATCGACCTCTCGCCTCGATCGATAGCGCAGCGCGTACCCGTTACGATTACGGATCGACCTGTCGTAACGTCCTCTAGCACTCTCGATGAATACATTGAACGAAGCAGACGTACTCTTTAGCACGCGACTAAATCCGTTTCCTTAGTTCGAACGTACAACTGTATAACCGCGCCTATCGCGTTTTGGTGAATCGTCAACTAATTACGGATCGGTGTCTATCGCTATCGTGCTGATCGCAAGATTATAGTACAAAGTGATTATAATTCCGCTTCGAGCAATAAAGACTCTTTTGCGACCAAAGCATCCGGCTTCTTTCACCAACACCTCACTACATATGCTTGTCAGGATAGTTCTAGCTATCCACCCCTTCATCGCCTCCGCGCAAACATTGGTCCTTCGAGCCGGATTGCAGTGAGTGAAGTGAAAAGGAACAGTCTCGGTCTTTGACGACGGTTGGGCGATCCGTTAAAATTCAAAAAGTTGAAGGACACAACACACGTCGGTCGCGAGCGAAGAACCATGGATAGCCTCACGACGCTGCTTCTTCAACAAAGCAACGCCGCTTGTATTGTCGCGCGTACCCTTGAAAACTTCAAGAAACTCGGCAAGGCAAAATTAACGGTCGCCACCGTTCAAAATCGGATCACCCGGTTGAACGATTCTTTCGCGGAATGCCAAAATCTGCATAAGCAAATCACTGCTAAAGCGACGGAAGCTGAACGTTCCAGTTTGGACTATTTCACGAAGGATTGGTTCCTTTCGGTGCACGATACATTCCTGGAGACATCGGACTATATGGCGGAAACTCTTTCCCGGCTGGCACCTGCTGGCTCCTCAAAATCGACGTCTCCCTCAGAAGAATCTGTCTCGCAACCTCATGACGTCAACAATCGGCTACCAATCCTCAATCTCCCGCAATTCTCTGGAGTCTTCGAGGAATGGGAAACCTTCAGAGATCGATTCCGTGCCATGGTCATCAATCGCCAAGGTCTGTCCGATGTATCGCGGTTTCAATATTTATTATCGTGTTTGAAAGGCGAGGCGAGCAACTTAGTCGAAAACATCGCGATAACCGATGCGGGTTATACCGTCGCGTGGGATATTTTGGTCGCGAATTACGACAACACGCGTCTGTTAGTGTCAACACACCTAGAGACTCTGTATGATTTGCCACACGTGCGGTCTGATTCGGCCGATCAGCTGCGAAGCCTTCGCGACAAAGCCAACAAGGCGAGGAAGGCCCTCATTAATCTCGAACGTCCTGTGGACCATTGGGATGACGTACTGGTCTTCCTCGTCACTAAAAAACTAGACGATGAGTCGGGAAAGGCTTGGGAGCTGGAACTCGGCAATCGTACAGACTGTCCGACATTTTGCGAGCTCGATGAGTTTTTACAATCGCGAATACGCGCGTTGCACACGATCAAGCCGTCTACGTCGGGATCGGCATCTCGGAACGCAAACGCGGCCGCAACTAATTGTAAAGCAAGCCGATTTCGAGCGACGTCATTGCATGGTTCCGCCGCCGCGAAAAGCCCGTGTGCCTTATGCAACGCGAACCATCCGCTCGGACAATGCGCGTCGTTCAAAAGCAAATCCGCGGCACAGCGTTTCGAATTCGCAAAAAAGACAAATCGGTGCATCAATTGTTCAAGTCCGCACCATCCAACGAGCAAATGTACGAGTCGGTATAATTGCTCCACATGTAAAAAACGGCATCATACGTTGCTACATTTCAACGACCCGACTGCGTCATTAAACGGTACCGCGTCATCGCACGGCGCTGCGTCACCAACCGATAATGACGACAGCGTCGTTACGTCACAGCTCGCGTCTTGCTCTGTCCCGCGTATCACTGCCAAACAGCAAGTGTTGCTCGCAACTGCCAGGGTCGAACTGCGATCACCGTCAGGACGGACGGAAAAAATTCGTGCTCTGATTGATCAAGGCTCGGTCATTTCTCTAATTTCCGAGAATTTAACACAACGTCTCCGACTCCCGCGCTCTCGCGTTTCTGTTAGTATAACGGGAATCGGGAACAATGCGGTCGCCTGTCGCTCATCGACAACGTTTACCATCGCGTCGTGCAAAACGGAGTCCGTATAATCCATGACAGCGTACGTCTTAAGCTCGTTGTCAAATTATGTACCGCCTCGCGTGATTACCGCTGTAAGTCTCCCTCATATTCGCGATCTGGAATTGGCGGACGATAACCCTTTTGACTCGGCTCCGATCGAGCTGATTATCGGTGCAGATCAATACGGGTTACTTCTTTTAGATGGGTTGCGAAAGGGCACGGTGAATGAGCCTACGGCTCAAAACACCACGTTAGGCTGGATCCTTTCCGGTCCCGTTTCGTCGTCCACGTCCCATTCTCCTACTTCCGTCGCGAGCTTCCACGGCAACGTTTCGTCAAATCTTGATGTTGAACTTCGACGATTTTGGGAAGTCGAAGAGTTACCGTTCGTCACGCGGCTCTCGCCCGCAGAACAAAAGTGCGAGGAACTCTTTGAACGCACGCACACTCGAGCTCCGAACGGTCAAAATATCGTTCGTTTGCCCTTTATTGAAGGACCTCCCATCGATATGGGACCTTCACTCTCCGCGGCAAATACCATGTTCCTACGACAGGAACAGCGGCTACAACGAAACGCGCAGCATTCGGAAGAATACTCGCAATTCTTACGCGAGTACGAGGCCCTCGGTCATATGGTCGAGGTTACCGATTCGTCCACGGTTCAACCTCTTCAATCCGTGTACATACCACATCACGCCGTCGTTCGAGAACATAGCGCTACCACACGGCTTCGAGTAGTGTTTAACGTCTCCTCGCTCACGGGGAACGGGAAATCCCTAAATGATCACTTATTGATCGGCCCTAAATTGCAGATAGATTTAGCCGCTGTAATTCTTCGGTGGCGTCGTTTTCGCTACGTCTTTATCGCCGACATTGCTAAGATGTACCGTCAAATCCTCGTAGAATCCAAGGACGTGGACTATCAACGAATTCTGTGGCGGTCTTCACCCTCGGAACCCTTGCGACACTTTCGACTCATGACCGTTACGTATTAGGGTGGTCCATATTTTTTGACCAACGAATTAAATGCACCTCACCCCCCATAATTGTTCCTTTAGGTGAGAAAAAAATTTGTGCAAAGTTTGAGATCGATCGAAAAAAAGGATCACGTGCCTCAAAGCGACTGAAAATTTTGAAAATTTTAAAATTCACCTCAACTATGGAACATGGCACATCGTTGGATTTGTCTTTTTTTCTGAATAGGAATATGGAAAAATTATATGACTTCCTTTAAATAAAAATAACAATGACCTTGAAATTTCAAAAATATGATTTCCAAAAAATTTTTTTATTTTGCCATTATATTTACCTTATTGAACAATGCAAATTTCTCCTCTGACATTTTTTCGTACAATCACAAATAACAGATATATTTAAACATTTCCATGTATTACATTTTATTTATACCTGTACTGAAACAAGACTTTAAGAAGCCTAAAGTGACAGTTTAGCTACATTGTCATTGAACAATAAACAAAATCAACTTGTACTTTGCATTACGAAGTACTTTTGTCAACTGTTAAGTAAAATTATTAAGTAAAACTATTTCTGTTATCACAATTTTTTGTCAACTGGCTTTGGTTTGCAAAATATGAGCTGAAAACGACTTTCGCAAGGCAGAAACCAGGTACAGCTCCGTACCTGGGTACTGGGTACCCTCGATGCCGTCCATTAACATAAAACGCTATAAAACATTTCACCGGGATTAGGACCCCTCAAATGAGGGTAGCGAGGGGCAGCGGACCCGTTTACAACTCTCCGTACTGAACACTGGACCCACGACGGTCAGGTACGAGGGACGTTTAGTATACGTTCACCCTCCAGGACAATTTCTCGTTAGTCTACCCCTGTTTTCCTGACACAAGGGCGAGCCAATCAGAGACGCTACATCACTTCGCGACACGAGGGGCACTCTCCAAGGTCCGCGCTCCTTCACGACTATTAGGCCCTTTCCGGACCCAGACAAAATTGTATAAAAGCCCGTCCGAAAACGGATCATCAGTCATAGCTGATTTAACCACCGAACAGTGCACAGAAGTCCAATGGAGAGTAGAAATCACGGAAAACTGTTCTTATTAGAATATGACGAAAGTCAAATTGTAGGCGCTAAGTTGCCATCGATAGGACAAGTTTTAAGAGTTTTGTTTTACAATTTACGGAAAGTGAAATTGAACCTTCGATCTAGCTCATATCTTGTTGTGAAAGAAGTGGAAGTGTTGTGGGAGAAGGCAAAAATTCTATTCAGGCAAAGCTATCACAGCATCGAGAAATTGGAGTCCTTATACCAGAAGTGGAGGCTGTTACAAAAGAATTCTACACGACGATCGTAGCTACAACAGTTTCTTGATCAATTAGATGATCTTTTCGATATCGCACATGTTGATGCTTTAGAAATGATCACGATCGATGAAGATAAACAATTTCTTCTGAACCAAAGAAAAAAAGGACGACCAAGATCGATGATTGGAGGAGATCGAGTTCTTTACGCAAAAGAACAGAGACAAGCGCTTCGTCAAGCAAAAGAAGAAGCACGTCGAGTTAAAACGCAAGCAGCTATGCAAGGTACGTTTATCCAGAAATTATTTGTTTTAAAGTAAAATTGTCAGAATCTATTTCTCTATACTCATATTATTCACATTTTTTTACAATCAGAAGAAACAATCAACTTTGCATCAATTGCATCACCCGACGACGACGAAGAAAATCGGCAATGTACTGAGGATGAGGATGAGGATCCTGCGCTGGAGTCCAATGCGAGCGATTGCGATGCAACAGAACCTGGTCCGAGCAAACCTAAACGAAAACGCGGTTCAAAACAGGTTATTACGCTAAAGGTTATGTCAACACTTGATGCATGTAAAGTTAGTGATCGCGATGCTGCCCGTATAATTGTAGCAATTTCTCAAGCTCTTGGTCACGAAATTAATGATTTGACCATAAGTCGATCATCGATTCGTCGTTATCGAACAGAGTTGCGCAAGAAACACAGTCAAATGCTACGTGCAGCTTTTTCCCAACATGAAATTGATGCAGTTACTGTACATTGGGATGGTAAAATGTTACCTGCTCTAGTCGGCAAAGAAAAGGTGGAAAGGTTACCTGTCGTTATAACTTGCAGAGGGCGTGAACACTTACTGGGAGTTCCGATAATCCCGACTTCTACTGGAAGAGATCAAGCTCTTGCTGTCCATGATCTACTCAAGGAGTGGGGGACATATGCGACAAAGTGCAAGCACTTTCATGTGATACGACAGCATCTAATATGGGTCACTTGCAAGGTGCGTGTGTAATTTTAGAGCACGTAATCGGACGGTACTTGCTATATCTTCCGTGCAGACACCATATGTACGAAATAGTTTTAAGAGCGGTTTTTGAGAAGAAGATGTCCCAGTCTACGGGTCCAAACGTGCCAATTTTTAAACGCTTCCAGCAAGCGTGGCCCAATATAAATAAATTAAACTTCCACTGTGGGGTAGAAGATCGATTTGTCAATCAAAAATTAGAAAATATACCACAGCTAATAAATTTTGCGAAACAGACTCTGGAAATGCATCATCCACGGGAAGACTATCGCGAATTTATTGAACTTGTGCTAGTATTTTTAGGTAATACTTCAGAGTACCGTTTTCGAGCTCCCGGAGCTTTCCATCATGCTCGGTGGATGGCGAAGGGCATTTATTGTATAAAAATAGTTTTGTTTCGCGAAGAATTCGAATTAAGCGAATTGGAGACAAATGGAATTCGCGATATATGTTTATTTATTGCAAATTTATATTTAAAAGCATGGGTAGAAGCTCTTCTCCCGACGAAGGCTCCGCAGTAGGACTTTACTTTTATTAAATCCTTATATAAATATAAGAAAATAGATAAAGACATTAGTCATGTAGCGTTAGAAAAATTTTTGAGACACTTGTGGTATTTGACACCAGAAAATGCTGCGTTATCGTTCTTCGATAATGACATTTCCATAGAAACAAAGAAACGAATGGTGGAGGCGTTAAATACCACTAATAGTGGCGGCGGTGATTATTATAAAAAGTTTGTCCTCCTACCAAGTAATGTAACCGACCATATGGAGAAGAATATTTCATATTTTATAATAGACGAAAGTCGGAAGTTTTGTATTAGATTCGGCATATCGGCAGAATTTTTAGAAAAAGATCCTATAGTTTGGCAAGATGAACCATCTTATAAAATAGGTTTAGATATCGTTAAAGCTTTACCAGTGGTTAACGATAAAGCAGAAAGAGCTGTTAAGTTAATGCAGGACTATAACCAAATTTTAGCGCGTAGTGAGGAAGAAAAACAGATGATACTACAAATTGTAAAAGATTACCGTCAGCAATATTCTGATATAAATAAAACTACCTTGGCGAAAAATATGTAAATATTACATATAACTTACATTTATATACTTACATTACATATAACACCATAGATATTTAAATATCTCTGTTACTTGTGATTGTACGAAAAAATGTCAGAGGAGAAATTTGCATTGTTCAATAAGGTAAATATAATGGCAAAATAAAAAAATTTTTTGGAAATCATATTTTTGAAATTTCAAGGTCATTGTTATTATTATTTAAAGGAAGTCATATAATTTTTCCATATTCCTATTCAGAAAAAAAGACAAATTGGCTGCAGAAGTGTGGTTGGGATGATACAATCCCGAGCGAACTCCGCGAAGTATGGTCAACATACTGCACCCAACTTCCCCTTCTTCGATCGGTAGTGTTATCTCGATGGACAGGCCACGGGGTGCACGTGCAGAAAACAGAGCTGCACGGCTTCGCAGACGCCTCGCAAAACGCCTATGCCGCAGTTGTCTATTCCCGTGTGACAACTCGCAACGGCGACATCCTCGTCTCTCTTCTCGCTGCGAAGTCGAAAGTCGCTCCGCTCAAATCGTTCACGATCCCGCGCCTTGAGCTATGCGGCGCGTTGCTCCTGGCTCGTCTCATGTTTTTTGTCCGAGCTTCATTCGGAGACTCAGTATGCGAGATGCATGGCTGGACCGATTCTACCATTACCCTCGCATGGATTAGCCAACCACCTTCGCGTTTGAAAACGTTTGTCGCGAACAGAGTTGCAAACATTCAGGAGCTCGTGCCAACATGTCAATGGCACCATGTTCAATCGGAAGACAATCCTGCCGATTGCGCCTCCCGCGGCATCAACGTTCCGCAATTCGTGGACCACTCCTTATGGTTGCACGGCCCGAAGTGGCTCAAGTCGCCTTCGACTTCGTGGCCCTGCAAGAACTCGTTAGTCAAAGCAACAACTTCGTTGGAGGAACAGGTTCCTACCTCTCTTCATACCGTTCCTTCCCCAGAAGCGTGGGATCTAGCCACGCAATTCTCAAGTTGAACCAAGCTTCTTCGCGTAACAGCTTATGTCTTACGCTTTATTGCAAAACTGCGTTCAATTAATAACCCTTCCATGTCGTCCTCATCGGCAGTAGAAGGTCATTCGGAGACTAGCCTAACTCCCAGTGCACTGCTTACAACAGAAATTCGGCGAGCACGAACGTACTGGCTCAAAACTATTCAACGAACGGTACTCCCAATCGAATTTCAACATTTGCACCAGAAGCTCCCTCTTCCGCGACGAAGTCCATTAAGTTCCTTAAACCTGTACCTCGATTCGGAAGGACTGATTCGCGTTGGCGGGCGGCTTCGGAATGCGGCACTATCCGAACAAACCAAACACCCGATTATCCTTGCTTCGCATCCTCTCGTGTCGCTGCTTATCAGCCACCTACACCTAAGTTTATTACATGCAGGCCCTCAATTGATACTAGCTAAAATGCGACAAGAATTTTGGCTTTTACGCGCTCGTCCTATCGTACGCCAAGTTCTCTATAAGTGCGTCGTATGCACTCGCCAAAACGCTAAGATTCCGTCCGAATTGATGGGAGAACTTCCAACGGTACGCGTTACTCGCTCCGAAAGGGCGTTCTTACACTGCGGCGTGGATTACGCGGGCCCCCTCCTTGTCCGAACGACCCCAGGTCGCGGACACAAGTCAACCAAAGCGTATGTCGCGTTGTATATATGTATGACAACTCGCGCGGTACATATCGAATTGGTGGGGTCCTACACCACGGATGCATTTCTCGCATGCTACAATCGCTTCAGTTCGCGTCGCGGCTTACCGGTCGCTATGTATAGCGACAATGGAACCACGTTCCAGGGCGCCGATAAGGAAGTGACCGCGGTGTTCCGAGCCGCTACGCGCGATCCGAACTTGTTGAATAAACTCCCCAGCGATCAAGTCAAATGGCACTTCATTCCCCCCTCAGCTCCACACTTCGGCGGGTTGTGGGAAGCCGGAATTAGAAGTATGAAGTATCATTTAAAACGCGTTATCGGGTCTCACACTCTCACTTTCGAAGAGCTTACTACCGTCTTATGTCAAATCGAGGCGTGCATGAATTCCCGTCCGATCGCACCGTGCTCGGAAAATCTGGAGGACTATACTGCTCTGACACCGGGTCACTTTCTTATCGGCACAACGATCACAACCACTCCAGCCGTCACTCTCCTGGATGTACACGATTCGCGTTTGACTCGTTGGCACCTCCTAAAAAAGTTGTCGGAAAGTATTTGGAAAGCATGGTCGAATGACTATCTGCACTCGTTGCAACAACGCGCGAAATGGCGCACCGCGAGTCACCTCGGGAAGGTGGGTCGTGTCGTCCTTCTCCGAAACGCCCTTGCACCTCCGTGCAAGTGGGAACTCGCGCGGATAGTCAAATGCCATCCCGGATCGGACAATATTACTCGCGTAGTTACCATTCGGACTGCCAACGCCGAGTACAAACGACCTATCGTTAAGCTATGTTTCCTCCCCGTGGATCTAAACACTAGCGAAATCCATGATGCGACGAACGCGAACGAAACATAGTTCGACACGACCAACTGTTCTATCACGGCGGGCGGTCACATTTGTATATAGGTAAATTAAGCAATCTAGATTCTATAAGTTTGTGTAAATTGCGTTTCATTTAAGAATTTCGCGATGATCTTCGATGACCGACTGTCAAGCGTGTGATTCGGCTCATACCCTTTCGTCATATCTCCCGTCGTTGTTATCGGATGCACACATCCGAGGCGGGCGATATGTTCCGGAATCGACCATTCCACGTTCCGATTGTCGAGCGTCCAAATACAAACGCGGCTCGATCAAAACAATCGATCTCTCGCCTCAATCGATAGCGCCGCGCGTACCCGTTACGATTACGGATCGACCTGTCGTAACGTCCTTTAGCACTCTCGATGAATACATTGAACGAAGCAGACGTACTCTTTAGCACGCGACTAAATCCGTTTCCTTAGTTCGAACGTACAACTGTATAACCGCGCCTATCGCGTTCTGGTGAATCGTCAACTAATTACGGATCGGTGTCTATCGCTATCGTGCTGATCGCAAGATTATAGTACAAAGTGATTATAATTTCGCTTCAAGCAATAAAGACTCTTTTGTGACCAAAGCATCCGGCTTCTTTCACCAACACCTCACTACATATGCTTGTCAGGATAGTTCTAGCTATCCACCCCTTCATCGCCTCCGCGCAAACAACTTACAAAAAAAACGCATTGACCATAGTACCTCATGGGTAATGTGGAAACCTATGGGTACGCGAGTCGCCCCAACGCGCCACGCGCAGTGCATACGGCGTGCGGTAGGCACGGGCCTGAGGAGCTCCGCGGGACTATGGCCACCACGGGGAGCGAGACGCACGGGTGGGAGAAGTAGGCGTCCACCGAGAATTCCCTAGCTTCGCCGCTATTTCTGCCCATGCCTGCCGTAAACTATCGAGTGATTTCTTTTCTCGTGAGAAACGTTCTCGTCGCGGGGAATGCCCCGTTCCTCTCCTCACGTGGTACCCTGGCCTCGTTCGTGGCTGTCACCGGCCAAAACGATCCTCGCAGATTCGAACCCGTGTTGAGATTCAAACTAAGAGTTCGATTATTTCGCGTGGCACGTCGCCGTGCCCGGCGCCCTTTTATTTCCGTGTTCAAGTAGATCTTTCGATTCGAATCTGCGAGTGATCCTTTGTCCCGAGAGGGCCACGTGTCGCGCGACCGATTGTGGCCCGGTCGCAAGGCCATAATTTCTCGTAGTCAATTACTTCTCTGCGTGAAGAGAAATAATTGACGTTACAAGTTATTAACAATTAAACATCCGCCTAAAATGCTGCAACACTTCTAACAAAAGTGTACGTTGCGTACGTCACACAAGCGCGCGTAAGTCTCGTATCAAGTGACAAACGCATGCATACCTTGGTTCTCATTTGGGACCCCAGCGATGTGAAAATATTTAAAAAATCGTTGGACGACATTGAACCTACCTACTCGTTAAAATCCACAATGGCATTTCTAATATCCGCCCTATGGAATTATCGATTAGAAGGGGTCAATGCCTTTTCACTTTTAAATTCTTACACATATCCACAAATTCTTATCCTGCACTATGATTGTTCATAACACCGTACTTAATATACTGGAATAAACACTCTAGCTCTATTTACAATATCATACACACGCACCACAAGTTTACAGAGAGTACAAGTTTACTGAGGGGAATGAGGAGAATGTGTAAAGAACTGGTAATCCTTTAATGTTGAAACACTGCACTTTATTGAACTTGATTTACGTCGTGAGACTCGCTCACAGACCGAACGGATATCTTTGAGGTCATGCGATTTCTGCGAACGGAAATCTTCGACGCGTGCGAGAAGAATCGTCCATACAAGCTAGCATCCGTATGCACACTGATTCAAGACAGGTGATGTGGTCAATGCACACACATGAGATATTTCGCGGTCACAGACAGAATGAGAAAGAATCACGAAATTCGTGAAAACAGGATAGACAATGTATTGGCATAGCAACGCGCGATGTTTGGGCGGTAGTTAGCTGTAGATCTTCATTTGTTTTATCGATCTGGCATCGACCTCATCAGCTGTCTCGAATCAGTGTGCATGCGGATGCTAGCTTGTACGGACGATTCTTCTCGCACGCGTCGGAGATATCCGTTCGCAGAAATCACACACGACCTCAAGATGTCCGTTCCGTCTGTGAGCAAGTCTCGCGACGTAAATCAAGTTGAATAAAGTGCAGTGTTTCAACATTAAAGGATTACCAGTTCTTTACACATTCTCCTCATTCCCCTCAGTAAACTTGTACTCTCTGTAAACTCGTGGTGCGTGTGTATGATATTGTAAATAGAGCTAGAGTGTTTATTCCAGTATATTAAGTACGGTGTTATGAACATTTATAGTGCAGGATAAGAATTTGTGGATATGTGTGCGAAGAATTTAAAAGTGAAAGGACATTGACCCCTTCTACTCGATAATTCTATAGGGCGAATATTAGAAATGTTCTTGTGGATTTTAACAAGTAGGTAGGTTCAATGTCGTCCAACGATTTTTTAAACATTTTCACCTCGCTGGGGCCCCAAATGAGAACCAAGGTATGCATGCGTTTGTCACTTGATACGAGACTGTCGCGCGCCTGTGTGACGTATGCAACATACACTTTTGTGAGAAGTGTTGCAGTATTTTAGGCGGATCTTTAATTGTTAATAACTAAATAACGAAGCCGAAATCGCAATTTTTTTATTCTTCATTTTCGTCTTATATTATCGTCAAGAACCACACACACCTCTTAAATTTTCTCCCACCTGTATAGCTAAACACCCTGTATATGTTTATTGTATATATACATGTATTATATTCATATCTTCATGAAATGTCTTCCATACTAGATCCACCAGTTAATTTTACAATTTCAATTTGGTATTCGAAATAAGCGAGCCCACAAACACACATTGGTCTAGCAATATTCAAATAATTTCATTCAGTATTCAATGAATTATCGATTTTTGTACACATTCTTTTGGGATTCCGCCAAGCTGCATCAGCTATTTTGAATGTCATAATTTCGAATACAAATTCAAAATCAGCATCCTCAATAAGTCATATATATCAATTTTAAAAAAAATCCATTCAGTTTTGATTTTTCGCGGTCCGCCATATTGAATCGACCATATTGAATTTGATCATTTTGATTAAAGATTTGAAATCTACGTCCAAAACAACCTAGAGATACCAATTTTCTAAAAATTTACTGCAGAATTCACCGAGTTATCGAATTTTGTCTATTTCAGCCGGTTTTCGCCCAATGTGCGGCGCCATTGAAATCAACTTCGAAATATTCGAATATACAGGGTGTGGAAAATATTTTATTGATTAAAGTTCATTACTTGAATAAAAAAAAATTGAGCTATATTACACAGATAGTGAAAACATTATTTCGCCAAGACTCATTTTGAAGGTTACATAAAGGACATAAAATTACATTTCTTGAAAAAATGTTTCAGACAAAAGTTTCTTGTTTTTTCGCGTAGAACCCGAATCCGTAATAAAAAATACCATGTTCCATTTGAAAAATGTAACTTCCGGCCTCAATCACCTATTTCCGGCCGAAACCGGAAGTTAAAAATATCACCAGTTGATAGAGCGTATCTGATTTATAATAGAAACTGTGAAAATATCTAGTATTTGCTAGGTTGGGATGAATGATGAGTTGGCATGATGGGTGAGCGAGAGGCGTGTATGTCTGGTAAATGAGAAGCGTGCGAGAGAGACAAGACAAGATGGCGCAGATGGTAATAGCGAAGCGTAACGGAAAGTGCGTAGATGAATAATGTAAAGAAATGTGGCATGGTGCAATACCCATTGTATTCGGAATATCGAAGTATATGTATAATTACAAAAGTGTAATAAAAGGGTTCTTGATATAACGGATCGCAATATAGTCCGTAGTGAGTTACAACCAAAAGCTGGTGTATTATTTTAACGACAACCCCAACAGAAACACTTTGAATTTTTGAAAATAACCTATTTTCTAAATTATAAATGGGTGGTACGGGTGGTCTCTCATTGGGACACCCTGTATATACATAGTATTATTTTCGTTTTTCGTACCACGCAAGTTTTAAAGTCTGGGAGATGTTTCTCTGAACGTAGGAACGTTTAATATCACATAATATATTTTTATGATTCAGAAAATATAAGTATAACTTTTTGGGAAAACGCCGAAAAAAGTGGTTTTTATTTTTTTTAACTATGACGCACGACTCTCAGGAATTTGAAAAAAATTGAGCATAATACTTACGGTAATATATCTCGCTGCTAAATTAAATCCGTAGTAGCACCTTTTAGATTTCTATATGAAATCTGCATTTTTTCGATTTTCTTCGTGTTTTTCATTTTTTACAAGCAGAGCTTGCAACGGAAAAATCTGGAAATGATACCTAACATGTGGCTTAGTATCCGAAATGTTTCAGATTTTTTTCAGAATTTTTAATTATCAATAAATAGGGAAAATTGGCCAAAAACTGGTTTTTCGATTTTTGTCAATAACTACCCTTACAGATGAGATATGGGGCTGAAACATGGCAGACGGGGGTCTTTTTGGGTAGGCTATCGAATGTTTCAAGCTCGATTAAAATCCCGCCGGAGGCACATTTCACCACCAAACCCGGGTATAGCCAATTAGTATTAATTATTGAAAAGTTGCAAGTCTCAACTTGTGATGTGTAAGATTTATTGGGCTGTTCTTAGATTAGCAGATTATAATATCAGTTGAGTAGAAAATTAAAATTAATGAAAATTGTCTAGAAAATTAGTTGATCGAATTTCGAAGTGATTTCTAAAAATCGCGTAACGCTGGAAGGGAACCTCACGTGGATCCAATCAAACACATTCCAATTAAACGTCTTACAGTGAATTAAATCGGATCACCTGGTTCACCATACATCCCAATAGAAGCAGAGTATAAGCGATTCTATGAATCCTTGTCAAAATAGAATTATCATAGGGCCACAGTCCAGAGAGGCACATCACAGACCGATAGATTTTGTAGTTTCCTTGAAATACTTCCATTTCAACCGATGCTAAACAACGTCTGCTTCAAGATTCTGATGTATCATCTAACTACACCTCGGTGGCATATGTTATTCATGCATCCTTCTTCTATCTGAATATTTTCTGACGGCTTGTCTGTCTTTCGAAATTGTCCGTAATTTGTCGAAATATAGAGCTCCGCTCGCGGAATCGATCGATTTGATTAGCGAACTCTTGAAAATGTCAGAAAAATATGAAAGACTATGAATACGAATGTTACAGCCATGCTCTGCGCGTTTCTTCTTTTGGAGGAAGTACTTTACTGATTGTCGTGAATTACTTTACTCTCTACGTGAACAAATTTAACAAATTAAAGTAAAAATATTAATATAATTTAGTTCAGTAATTCTATGTATTGTTATCTCCTTCAACAACTAATTTTTTAGCGCGAATTTCAACTCACCGTTTTTCAAAATAAAATAATGATTTTCATAGCTACGCGTATAATTTGCGACAATGACAGTGACGATTTTCGCATGAACTGGGATTGAAATTATTGATGAGTAATAGTAAGTACAGTATTGATTCTGAGAATCAAATATTTATCAGACCATAACAAGCATAATGTCTCCAATACTGTACAACACACGATATTCTCATAGTTATATTTCAGTTAGAAATAAAGGGCCAGTTTGTTCGTTTAGTAATAGTGCTTTTGCTTATATGTAGACAGTGTTGGGCAATAAATAAATTTATTTAAATAAATAATTATTTAAATAAAAATTTAAATAACAAGTTATTTGTTATTTGGATATTCAAATAAAAAGCAAAAATAATTATTTATTATTTAAGCAAGTCTAAATGAATTATTTAAAATAATAAAGTTATTTTAAGATTACTTTTATTTAAATAAAAAGTTTAGTTATTATTCGCAATTAAAATCATACGTTTATTTATTATTTAATTATTTATTATTTAAAATAAAATTTTCCCAACGCTATATGTACATATGTAAAGTCACAAATGAACCTGTGACTGCCATAAACTCTATTTATTACAAAAAAGAAATCTTAACTAAGTTTCTGAAAAATTCAATTTCGAAAAGGAATCAAGTTTTCACCATGTGGTTTCTTTGCAAGAATATTAAACGACACACGTGACACGATAAAAATAAATTCTACAGTAAATATACTGTTAAAGAACAGTGCATATTTGTAAAATACCGTTTTCTACTAGTAGTAAATAGATTTATTTTTTGCCTTTCGGCCTCAAAATGGGGTTACATGTGTTTGTGTGTATGTGTATCTGGGTTAGCTTGTGGTTTCAACTAGTCTTCCTTCTTCCTCTTGTTCTTCTTCCCTTCTCCTTTTTTCAAGTATCGTACGCATCCATTCGGTTCCTACTTCTTCTCCCTTTAGTATCTCTCTTATCGTTACGTTTTCTCTTGTCAGCTGTTTGCATTCTCTAATCATGTGTTCCAGTGTTTCTCTTTCCCCTTTACATAATCTGCATACTGTCTCATTTTCTTCCTTCCAGTATTTGTTTCCCCGCTCTTCGTTTCCACATCTAAACCTTGCGATCATGGTTTGGTCTCTTCCTTTGTAATCTCCATTTCGATAGTTTGCTCGCTCGCTGTCCCGTATTTGTATGTAATTCACATTATATTTGCCCCCTAATATTATATCGTAATGCCATTGTACCTGCTCTGCCCTGTCTCTTTGTGCTAATTCTTCTGCAAACTCCCTTCCTCTCCCTCTCTCTGTTTCTATTTCCTGGGTGTCCATCATTTTTAACCTATAGTATGAATCTCTCATTTCCTCCCATTTCGACTTTTTCACTTCTTGCTTCGCGTCTATTTCCCTCCAGCATACTCGAACTATTTTATTCTTGTTCAGCCGTTTCGTTTTTTCTTCATATTTTATCGCTTTTTTCCCCGCTTCTATCCTTACTTTGTCCGTTTTAGTTTCCTCCAAAATTAGATAGGCTGGTGTATTGAAGTCCAAACCTAGCGTCCATCTTATATATTTTTCCTGTATTTTCTCTACTTTCATCCCTACAATCACCCCTTCTCTACAATCACCCCTTCTTTCCACCTCTCCGGAAGTCCTTCTCCTTTCCATACTTTATTAAAAATTTCTGTGATCCTTTTTACTATTTTCTCGTTTCCGTAAATCCAGGCTTCATTTTCTATTTTGTCTTCCCCTGCTGCTTTCTTCTTTTTTAATTTCCTAATTTGTTCTTTTACTTCTGCTTCTGTTATTTCATCTTCCTCTTCTCCCTCCGTGTTATCTGTTTCTTCCATCTCTCCTACTTCTTGTTTACCGTCTACGCCTTCTAGCAATGTTTTGAAATGCTCCTTCTAGAGATCTCGATTTCACGTGTATCTGAAATACACGTGTACACGTGTAGTTCGGATGTTCGTGTTGAAGTTCGTGTAAAGTTTACTCCACGTGTACACGTGTACTTCGATACACGTGTACACATGGATTGAAATACACGAATACACGTATCGAAATGTATAATTTCACATGTATTAACCCATCTTTCTATTATATAAAATAGTTCTGTAGTTCTGTCACGCAAAAACTCCGACCGGCGAAGCTTTCTGATGGGAACCCTAAATTGAGCGACGTGACAATGTGTATTTTTCAGAGAGAGAGAGAGTGAGAGAGAGAGAGAGAGGGAGAGAGAGAGAGAGGCGTCGCGGGGGTTGGTGAGCGAAGCGAACAGGGGGCAGAGCCCCCTAGTATCCCATATGTTATTTCGTCATTAATATCAGAATATTTAGATATGTAAATTGTTCATGAGACTTATTTACTGAGTTGCAGGTGAAAATAAGAAGCATTATATGGTTACAATCTTGCTCTCTCTATCGCTATACAATATCGCGCTCTATTTCTCTCGTACACACTCTCTCTCTCTCTCTCTCTCTCTCTCTCTCTCTCTCTCTCTCTCTCTCTCTCTCTCTCTCTCTCTCTCTCTGAAAAATACACATTGTCACGTCGCTCAATTTAGGGTTCCCATCAGAAAGCTTCGCCGGTCGGAGTTTTTGCGTGACAGAACTACAGAACTATTTTATATAATAGAAAGATGGGTTAATACATGTGAAATTATACATTTCGATACGTGTATTCGTGTATTTCAATCCACGTGTACACGTGTAGCTAAATACACGTGTACACGTGTAGCTAAATACACGTGTACACGTGCACCTAAATACACGTGTACACGTGTACCTAAATACACGTGTACACGTGTACCTAAATACATGTGTATCGAAGTACACGTGTACACGTGGAGTAAACTTTACACGAACTCAAACACGTGTATATTCGTTACACGTGTACACGTGTACACGTGAATTTTCAATACACGTTCAGATTCGTGATCTCTAGCTCCTTCCATTCTTCTAAATCTATTTTGTTGCTGATTCCTATTCTTTTCTTTCTTTCCTTGTTTATATATTATCATATTTGATTTTCTCACTTTAATTGCCTTATCTCGTTCTCTATGTTTTCTTGTAATTCCCTTCTTCGTTCTTCGCACTCTTTTTTGTATTCCCTTCTTCTCTTCTGGTAATCTTCTCTGTTTCCTTTTCCCCTTCTCCAGCACCTCAGTGCTTTCCTGGCTTCCCTTTTCTTTTTTGTACAGTTCGAATTCCACCACTTGAAGCTGCCCAGTTTCCATTTATTGATTTTTATTTCCTCTTTCTGTACTGCGTTATTTATCTTTTCGACCATTTCTTCTACCATATCATTTACCTTCGTCCTATCAAAGTTTATTTTACTCAGTTCCAATTGGAACTCCTTCTTACCTTCCTCTGTCCAGACTCTTCTCTCTCTCCGTCTCTCCGCCTGTTTTCCCTCCCGTTCTCTCCAATTATTTTCTCTATATAATTCCACAATCAACGGCATATGGTCCGACTCGACTCTTTCTCCCACTGTGAATTTCTTGATATCTTCTTTCACCACTACATTTGTTATAATATTATCAATTACCGTGCTCCCTCTCGGCCCCGTATATGTGTACTCCCTTTCTTCGTCTCCCTCTGTGTTCCCATTTAGAATATTCCATCCTCTTTCCTCAATTATCTCCAATAATAACTTTCCCTCCGTATTTACTACTTTATCTTTTGATCTCCTAGCGCCATGCTTTTCTTTTACACTAATATCTCCGCCCTCTCGACCGATTCTTGCATTGAAATCTCCACCGATTATTAGTTTCTCCACCTCCATCCCCTCTATTATCTGGTCTAACTCTTCTTTCGTCTTCTTCATATCCCCGCTGTAGACTGTTATTATTCTCCATTTTTCGTTATGTATCTTTATCCGTCTCTCTTGGATGTGTTCTGTTCCCCCGTTCCCTTCTTCCTCTTCTATCCCTTTTCTTATACCTGTGATAATTCCGCCTATCGCTCTTCCCTTCCTTTTCTCTCTGGTGGCATATTTGCATTTCCATGAGAATTCCTGTGGCAATTTGTCCTTCAGTCCATCCCATTTTTTCTCCTCCACCCATGTTTCTACTAATCCTATTACATCGAATTCTTTTAAAAAATCCCAAAACTGTTTGTCTTTGTTGTATAATCCTGCTACATTCCAGTATCCGATTTTGATTGTGTCCCTCCCTCTTTGATTTCTTACTTCTTTCCCAGTTCTGCGTACCCCCTCTCCTCGCATGTCTGCATCCGCATACGCGCGAGGAGCGAGTGTTAGTACTGCCTTTTGCGGTGTTTTCGTTGTCCTTCCAAGTTCAGTGATCCTCCAATGGCTTAGAGGTTCACCGAACTTGACCTGCTCCAAAAATTTACCTGCTTCAGTCCGTCCTCCTCTTTCCAGATAAATGTCTTGTCGTTAATTTTTATTTTTCTGTATCCCACTTTCACCGTTGCCCCTTGCTCCCTTTCCGCCTTGGCAATATCTTTAATATTTCTTTGTATCTCCCATTCCTTTTTCGTCAGGTCATTATCAATAAACAGTCTCTTATCTTTCAATGTATTCTTCTTTAGCACTACCTCTCTTTTCTGTTGCCAGCTCCTTAACTTCGCTATCAGCAACTTACTTCTCTCTCCCCTCCCTACCCAGTATGCTACCTCGATTTCTGCCTCCACCTGCAATTCTTGCCTTAGCACATACTCTGCCGTTTCCTTCGGTGTCTCCTTACACGGTAGATCTTCTCCCCGTAATGTGATATTATTCCTTCTCTCTCTTTTCTCTCTAGCCTCTTCCTTCTTTTCTAGCCCCTCCAGTCTTCCTGCCAATCGCTCTGTCTGTTCCTTCTTGGCCTCCAGCGCTTCTATCTTTACTCCCATTTCTTTCCTTTCCCTTTCCCATATCTCGTCTCGCCTCTTCCATTCGTCCCTTAGAACATGTATTTCTTGTCGCATTTCCTTATTGTCCTGCCTCAGATCTTTGTTATCTTTTTTCAACTCATCTATATCTTTTTTTACTGCTAACATTACTTCCATCAGTCTATCTAATTTTGCCGCCTCCATTTCTATTATCGCGGGTCCTTTCTCTTCCACTGTTTTCGGCGGAGGCGACCTTTCCGCTCTCTTCACTTTCAAGAATTCCTCTTCTGTTTCTTTTTCTGCCCTTAGCCTTATTTGCTCAGACTCGATTTCCCTTTTCCTCTTAAATGAGTTCAGTATCGAGCCTTCGCTGTCCGATCTTTTTCTTCCCAGCTGATCTGCCAGTCGTGGTCTGCCCCTTCCTCTCTCCTCCTTCCGCTCCTGGCCACCTTTGCCTGCTTTGCTCATTCGACTCTCCGCTCTTCTTTACCTACTGCTGTCTCCGCTTAGTCACCGACGAGATACTATTAAAGACTGCCAGCACCGACGAGATACTATTAAAGACTGCTAGCCACCGACGAGATACTAGTAAAGACTGCCAGCCCCTGTGCTATTCAGCGAGCCCGGTAACCGGGCGCAACGGGCGCGGGGATACCGTGAAAGTTACAGTGATCTGATATACCACATCGCTAAAAATTCGAAATAGTGCCACAATAATGCCAAAACATCGTCTGAAATATGGCGGAGAATGTAACATTTAATAATAATCGATATAGTTTCGTGATAATTCGCATTCTCACCGATGCATCGCGACGAGAATCTCCTCAGTGGTCTTCTTCACCGACAAAATGCCGTCGTTGGCCTTCTGTTTCTCTGGATGGAGCCAGAATATATCCTAGAGGGCGTAAGAAACACCGAAATATTCGGGCTCGCCAACTCCCATAAGGCTGGCAGTCTTTAACAGTATCTCGTCGGTGCCTGTGCTATTCAGCGAGCCCGGTAACCGGGCGCAACGGGCGCGGGGATACCGTGAAAGTTACAGTGATCTGATATACCACATCGCTAAAAATTCGAAATAGTGCCACAATAATGCCAAAACATCGTCTGAAATATGGCGGAGAATGTAACATTTAATAATAATCGATATGGTTTCGTGATAATTCGCATTCTCACCGATACATCGCGACGAGAATCTCCTCAGTGGTCTTCTTTACCGACAAAATGCCGTCGATGGCCTCCTGTTTCTCTGGATGGAGCCAAAATATATCCTAGAGGGCGTAAAAAATACCGACATATTCGAGGGACACGGACCATAAGGCTGGCAGTCTTTAATAGTATCACCACCGACGAGATACTATTAAAGACTGCCAGCCTTACGGGAGTTGGCGAACCTAAAATTTTTCGGTGTTCTCTTACGCCCTCTAGGATATATTCTGACTGGAGTGAGAAACAGGAGGCCACCGACGGCATTTCGTCGGTGCAGAAGACACTGTATGTATCGTGTTAGCAACGCGCCCGCGCGCTACACTCACCAGCGTATCTTTACTATATCCGTGTGCGCTGCTTGTTCGCTTATGCCAGCCACAATCTATTTTTAGCACTTGCCATGTTGCCATGTTGCATTGCTTTATGGCGGAAACGAAACTGAAATTCGGCTGTCGAGCCGTCGACCGTATGAATGGCAATCTGGAGCTAGCATTCGAGTCCCCGTGCAGCGGGGATTCTTTTTTATTTTTATTTTATATTACTTTTTTAATTACATTTTTTAACCTTCCAAAAAATTAAAAATATAAAAACTATGTTCAAAATATGTATTCATTTAAAATAGAAACGTTTAGTTACTGTCATAATTGCATTAATAAAAATATATTAATACCTCATTATACCTATAGGTATATGATCGAGAACAGGTTGATGGTATTTATTTGGACTGATTGGAGAATACGAAAATGCAGGAAGTATTTTTTAGTTTATGAAACAATTTGTAGATTTATTAGTTGTCAAACAAATAATAAAATAAATTGTATAATATATATATATTGATTTTATACTAGCATACACAAGTTTATTTGATCTTCTGTCTTCCTATAATAAAAAAATACAGTCATAACTATAATTATAATAGTGTAACTGGTCTTGTTCCCGGTCTTGATTGACTCTCGATCTGGATCTGGATCTAGGTTCCCTCCGTTGCTGATTAGCTCGCCGCGCTAGGATTCGTATACGGCGGAGAGAATAGTCGGGATTAGGAAGTACTGGGTGCGTAGAAATAAAGACACGTGGAATTTTAGATTAACGTGCGCTCGCTGCCAGCGAGTTTCATTCTACCGCGATCGCGAGAGTGCGGAACGCAACATATATTTACGAGGATCGCGGTGCTCGGAGATTGATTGCGTCGCGAAATCGGTCGGAAACGAAATCTCTACAGGTGTGAATATTTATCGGTGCAAGTGAACAGGGTTCGGCAGGTGATACATCGTGAAGGTGATATATCGTGGTGTATGGAAGTGAACAGGATTCAGCGGGTGACACACTGTGGCTGCGGGAGAGAGTGGCGACACGCCGTGCTCTTGGAGTCAGGATTTGGCTGGTGACACACCGTGGCCGAGGAAGAGAGTAGCGACACGCCGTGCTCTCAGGATCAGGATTCAGCTGGTGACACACCGTGGCTGCGGAAGAGAGTGGCGACACGCCGTGCTCTCGGAGTCAGGATTCGGCTGGTGACACACCGTGGCCGAGGAAGAGAGTAGCGACACGCCGTGCTCTCAGGATCAGGATTCAGCTGGTGACACACCGTGGCTGCGGGAGAGAGTGGCGACACGCCGTGCTCTTGGAGTCAGGATTCGGCTGGTGACACACCGTGGCCGAGGAAGAGAGTAGCGACACGCCGTGCTCTCAGGATCAGGATTCAGCTGGTGACACACCGTGGCTGCGGAAGAGAGTGGCGACACGCCGTGCTCTCGGAGTCAGGATTCGGCTGGTGACACACCGTGGCCGAGGAAGAGAGTGGTGACACACCGTGCTCTCAGGATCAGGATTCAGGATGTGACTAGTGACATACCGTATATCTGGAAGAGTGGCGACCCGCCGTGCTCTAGGAGTGAGATTCTCACGGCCGGCTTAGAGGTGTTCGCTAGGCGAAGTTAGCTCGCTGTTGACAGCCTCAGTAAGTCATTTATGAATACTTACAATGGAGATGTTATCAGGAACGTTCCTTACGTGGTCTGTACTCGTTAACATCTGTACCATTAATGCCGCCTCGAGCTCTAGCCGTGGTGGCTTTTATAGCTCGCGAATAGTGGTGGGAGTGGTAGCGCGGTGCTGTGATTCGCGGATAGCTTCTAGGCGCGGGGGTGGCGCGACGCGGTCCGTCTCGGCGCAACGACGGGGATACGGCGGTTCGTTCCGAGAAATGAACGACGGTTGATCTCGGTTTGGTTATAACCGGATTATTACATTACGCGATTTCCTTTAGCTTTTTGCTGGCTCCTTCAATTGGCAGCGCCGTAACCGTCCCGACCCATCAAAGTGGAGCATCCATCGTACACCTCCTGCCAGCATCCTGTGGTGCTTAGTGGCGACGATACGCGTGGATACCTCCACCTTCTGTCCGGTCGGCAGCGTGTACCATGCTGTTTCCTCCGGTCCGTTTTTGCCAGCATATGCAACAGGAGGTCCCACTCCTGGTGATCGGCGTCCTTGGCGTGCCGGAAAACCGTTGTTTCCGGGTCGCTCGGCTTCCGCTATCTTCGGGTGTTGTGGGTCCGACGGTGATTGTGGTCGGCTGGAGTTCTTCCCTGCCTTTTCCCCTTTTGAGCCTGGTACTGTTGGCGGTGATGGCGTGGCTGGTCGGCGCTTTTCTATGATAGGCCACAAGGTAGAATTTGGCCTATATGGCTGCCGTGAGAGCCGTAACGGTGGTGACCTTGGTGAACGTGACCACCGTTCTATGTCCCGCCATATCGGGACTGGCAATTCCAAAGGCCCCCCCCTTGGATCTCCGTGCTCCACTATTTTCACTACTCCCTTTTCTTCTATTTGGCCTGGTTGTGGCCTCTCTGGCGCCGGGGCCGCCTTTGGAAGCGGACGGATGTTACCTGTCTTTTCCCGTCGTGGGTCGGGCATGTTTAGGCGCTTCTTCTTTCTCGGCCGTCTACCTTTTATTTCCGGGGCATCTGGTTTTGTCCAGGCTGCTGGCTCTGGGTCTGGGCCCCGCCGTCCTATCTCCGGTTCGTACACCAGCTTCCCTCGGTGCTCGTCAATAGTTGTTGGCGGGATTGTAGAGCACGTGGATATCGTGCTGGCGTTAGAGTCGGTCCTTGGCCGGATTGTTTCTTCGTCTGCCTTGGGCCACCATGTAACCTGTCGGATGATTTTTACCTCATTCTTTCTCTTTGGTGCCTTGGTTGTGGTCAGTCGGCTGGATTTGGCCGAGCAATGGACCCCTGGCGACCTTGGTTTACAGGTGGTCACCGGTTTCGGCCTTGTTGCCTTGCGGGTTATTATTTCCTCTACTGTTGGAGGTGGCTGCGGTTTGGCTGAGGTATGCTTCGCCTCTGCCTCTTTTAATTTTTGCGCTTCTTTTAATTTTTGCGCCTCTTCCTCCACGATCACCTGGGTTGAGGTGCTCGTGCCCTCCGTTGTCACCTTGAGGTGTTCCGGGGTGGTTGGGGTACGCGGCCGTACCTCCTCCTCGTCCTCGGAGAGATCCCCGAGGAGCTCGTGCAACTCGAGATAAAAATCGTCTTTCTCGGGTTGCTGCATTTCTACACTGGTCTGCTTTGTTGCCTGTGACAAAAAACAAAAAACGCTCCCAATTATTTTCCGAGGACGGCCACGACGGCGAGTTGTCGGGGCGGCTGCCTGGTTCGGCGCCGACGTCCCTGCACCTTCCGCGGAGGCATCTGGTCGTGGACCGTCATCTGTCTCCTCCGGATGTGATTTTGGGCCTTCATCGGGTCCCGTCTCAGGCTTTAAATCCTGGATGTGGATATGCCGTATCCATCGTCTATTGCCGTCGCGAAGGTCAACGATGACCGGTGACACTATTCGTCCGACCGTGTAGGGCCCGCTATATTTTGGAGCGAGTTTTGCGGCAATTCCCGCGCCCTTGTCGGAGAGAGTGTGTTCTTTCTTCCAAACGTTGTCTCCTACAGCTGGTCTCCAGTTGCGGCGTCGTAGGTTGTAGTACCGTTCCTGACGTCCAAATGCTTGGGCTAAGTGTAGCCGTGCCAACTCCTGAGCTTCCTGTAGGTTCTTCCAGCGGTGTTGCGGGGTGGCGTGTGCTTCTTCCTGTGATGGTTGTCCTGGTACCCTGAATTCTCTACCCTGGTTTAGGTATGCTGGGCTGTATCCGGTTGCTTCGTGCCATGCCGTGTTAACAGCAAATCTGATTTCGTCCAGTTTTTCATCCCAACGATCATGGTGTTTACCGGCATATTGTGCCAACATAGTCTTTACGACTTTGTTGGCTCTTTCCACTGGATTGCAATGCGGTGCATAGGGCGGTGTCCTTCGATGTTCTGTTCTTGCTGCCTGTAGAAGTGAGGTAAATGGTTCCTCTATAAATTGCCGACCGTTATCTGTAATGATGGTAACTGGTGCCCCGTGTCGTAAGATAACGTCCTTCTGGATTGCGTTGGCAACGGCGGTGCTTGTGGCTTTTCGGAGAGCTGTAAGCTCGATCCATTTTGAAAAACGGTCCATGGCGACGAGTAGCCATATATGGCCTCGTCTGGATCGAGGTAATGGTCCTACTAAGTCGATTGAGACTGTATGCCATGGTTGCGTCCCAGGGTTGGCATGCAATTTCCCCGGAGGTGGTTGCGGAGAAACTTTATACTGTTGACAGTTGGAACAGTTGCGAACGTAGCGAGCAATCTCGCGAAACATTCCAGGCCAATGGAATCGCTGTGCGATTCGAACGCTTGTTTTTGCGATTCCAAGGTGTCCAGCTGTAGGGTCGTCATGGAACTTCTTCAAAACCTCTTCTCTCTCGTTGGCTGGGACGCATCTTTTCCAAGTGTTACCTGGCTCAGGCTCGTTATAATCCAGCTGGTGTGGTATCCTTCGGTATAACTTGCCTTCTCGGATTTGAAATTCTGGAACGGATGCCGGATCCTGCTGTACTGCCTTTGTTTTCTTCTCGTACCATGAGTCAGGGTGTTTTGCTATTCGGAGTAGATGTACGTCTGGTGTGGGCTCACTGCGTGAAAGTGCATCTGCGACTTGATTCAATTTACCTGGACGGTATTTTACTACAAAGTCGTACTGTTGCAGCTCAAGAGCCCATCTGGCGAGTCTTCCGGTGGGGTTGTCGATTTGTTGTAGCCATCGCAATGCTTGATGGTCTGTGACTACAATGAAATGGTAGCCTTCAAGGTAAGGCTTCATCTTTCGTATGCCCCATACTACTGCGAGACATTCTTTTTCTGTAGCACTGTAATTGCGTTCGGTAGTGCTCAGTGTATGGCTGGCATATGCGATGACCCTTTCCTCTTCATCTTGTCCTTGTGTTAATACGATTCCTAGACCATGATCGCTGGCGTCTGTTTGTAAAGTAAACGGTTTACTGAAGTCTGGGCATGCCAATACGGGTGCGGTGATTAGTTTTTCCTTCATTGATCTGAAGGCGCTTTCCTCAATTTCCGTCCAACGCCATTTTGCATTCTTCCGGGTGAGCTGCGTGAGTGGCTCTATGATTTCCGCGAAGTTCGGTATGAATCGGCGATACCATGATGCCATACCGTGAAAACGTCGTACTTCGCGTATTGTTTTTGGTGCAATTATTCTGGCGATGGCGCTGGTCTTTTCAGGATCGGTACGTATTCCTTGTTGATCGACAATGTGCCCCAGGTACCGGAGACTGCTGACGCAAAATTTGCATTTGTCTGGATTTAATCGAAGGCCGGCTTCTCGGAGTCGTTGGAACACTATCCGTAGATGCTGTTGGTGTTCCTTGATTGTCTGGCTTGCGATAATGATATCGTCGAGATATGAAAAAGCATGCGGCTCTAGCTCTGGACCGATTACTCGATCGAGTAATCTTTGGAATGTTGCAGGCGCTGAGTGTGAACCGAATGGCATCACTCGAAATTGAAAAAGCCCTCTTCCGGGAACCGTGAAAGCGGTGAGTGGCCGACTGTCAGCCTCGAGTGGAATTTGCCAGTACCCGTTTTTTAGATCCAACGTTGTTAGATACTTTGCACCTCTCAGCTTGTCGAGGGTGGCCTGAATTTGTGGTAACGGGTATGCGTCTTTCTCTGATCGCTCGTTAAGCCGACGGAAATCTACACAGAATCTCGGTTTGCCGTCTTTTTTTCTTACGACTACCACCGGGGAACTCCATGGACTGCTGGATGGTTCGATGATTCCGTCGTTTAGCATTTTGTCGACTTCCTCATTGATAATAGCTTGCATTGCAGGATTTCGTGGTTGGTAACGTTGCTTGAGGGGCGTGCTATTCAACAGTTTAATTTGATGTTCAATGAGGGTAGTGTGTCCTTGAACGGTTTCAAACTTTTTCATCTCGGTTCCCAGAAATATCTCTAGTTGGTCGCGGTCGTCTTCCCGGGGTACGCGGAGTCCTAATTGGTGTCCTGGTTCTGCGAGACAGGCTGCTGGCCATGAAGCGACTTCTAACGGTGGCTTGACTTCGATCTGGAGTGCGGCAATGGTTTGTAAGCCCAACAATACTGGAGGTCCCATGTCCGGGAGCACGGTGAAGTCCTGAAGCCATTCGTATCCCATTGTGCAGAAAGGTAGACGCATAACCCCGGTTGGTACTGTGTCGGATCCGTCGGCTAAACCAATAGCATGAGTTGGTGACGATGGTCGGATACCTTGTTCGAGTGCCCATTCCTGTACTTCCGCATTAATACAGGATAGTTGGGCGCCGGTGTCTAGCAGTAAATCGATCTCCCGACCGCAAATTAAAATTGGCAACAGCGGGCGCGGCGTATATTTTATTGTGGGGGCCGGCGACCGCCCAGCTGTTGCGGGCCCCGTGGACCGTTTCCCGGCGGGTGGCATTCGCGAGTCAGGACTCCGTCGCGTCCGCATCTGGAGCAAAATTTGCGGTATGCGTTTCGGCATTCGAACCGAGTATGTCCCCTCTGTTTGCATCGCCAGCAATGTGTCTCAGTGCTGTAATGATCTGTCCTGTTAGTATCCATTTTTACAGCGCTAACCTGTGGTGGCTCGGCTGTTCCCTTTTTGTCTAACCGTTCCTCATTTGCCGCAATCGGTCGGACTCGTTGAAGTCGTGCCTTCTTTTCAATAGCCCTCTCGATTCGCTGTACCTGGCGTAGGAGTTCATCCAGGTCCGTGATATTATCTGGGTTGATTACCATTGAATATTCTGGCAGCATATTTTCATATATGGTCTCCACGTTTTCTGTCGTGGGGATTGTGGCTCGACGCATTAGCGTGAGTAATGCATTGACGAAGATGTGAAATGGTTCCCCCGGTCGTTGTATTCGTTCGCGTGCTTCTCTTTCTCGTTGCAATCTGGTTTGGTTTGCTGCGAAGAAGGCAATAAATTTGTCCGTGAACTGGATCCATGAGGAAATCTGGTGGCGGGAATTTCGGAACCATAATTGCGCCTCCCCTCGCAGCAATTCAGGAATCCCTCGAAGTAATTCAGCCTCTGAGAGATGGTAGGCCTCCTGAAGTTCGGCGATTCGCTCTAAAAATGAAAACGGCTCCTTTCCATCCGTTGTGCATCCCCATTTCCTCATACGATCGATGTTCTTGCTTGGATCAGGAGGGGCCGGGGTGCTTATCACCGTGATAGGGTTGTTGCTAGATGTTTCAGACGATGTACCAGGTCCGGCGGTCGGGGACGTTGGATCCTTTGCTTCTGCCATTTTCCTTGCTTCGGCGGCCTGTTTCTCGATGTATTCCGTCCAACGTTGACGAAGTTCTTCGAGGGTTCCGCTTGTCGGTAGATTCTTCCGGCGAAATTCTGCGATGATTCTTTCCTTGGTAAGGCGTAAACCGCCCAGTGGCATTCCCTGAGGTGTTTGAAACTTCGTTCGTTCTCTGGAATGATACCGTTTTTACCCGAGAGATGTCGCGCACGGTATCTCTTTTCGTTCGGTCGGTGAGCCAAGAGATGGCGCTCGTGGTCTTGCTTATGCGTCCGTTTCGATGTTTTCTGGCCTGACGGCGTGTATTAATCGTCCGCGCGTTGCCATGAGTGCTCCTTAACCTCAAAAAAAAAAAAATTCCACGTGTTACGGTCTCGATATAATTGCTAATGCATCAGGTCCCTGTTCGGGCGCCATGTAACTGGTCTTGTTCCCGGTCTTGATTGACTCTCGATCTGGATCTGGATCTAGGTTCCCTCCGTTGCTGATTAGCTCGCCGCGCCAGGATTCGTATACGGCGGAGAGAATAGTCGGGATTAGGAAGTACTGGGTGCGTAGAAATAAAGACACGTGGAATTTTAGATTAACGTGCGCTCGCTGCCAGCGAGTTTCATTCTACCGCGATCGCGAGAGTGCGGAACGCAACATATATTTACGAGGATCGCGGTGCTCGGAGATTGATTGCGTCGCGAAATCGGTCGGAAACGAAATCTCTACAGGTGTGAATATTTATCGGTGCAAGTGAACAGGGTTCGGCAGGTGATACATCGTCAAGGTGATATATCGTGGTGTATGGAAGTGAACAGGATTCAGCGGGTGACACACTGTGGCTGCGGGAGGGAGTGGCGACACGCCGTGCTCTTGGAATCAGGATTTGGCTGGTGACACACCGTGGCCGAGGAAGAGAGTGGCGACACGCCGTGCTCTTGGAGTCAGGATTCGGCTGGTGACACACCGTGGCCGAGGAAGAGAGTAGCGACACGCCGTGCTCTCAGGATCAGGATTCAGCTGGTGACACACCGTGGCTGCGGGAGAGAGTGGCGACACGCCGTGCTCTTGGAGTCAGGATTCGGCTGGTGACACACCGTGGCCGAGGAAGAGAGTAGCGGCACGCCATGCTCTCAGGATCAGGATTCAGCTGGTGACACACCGTGGCTGCGGAAGAGAGTGGCGACACGCCGTGCTCTCGGAGTCAGGATTCGGCTGGTGACACACCGTGGCCGAGGAAGAGAGTGGTGACACACCGTGCTCTCAGGATCAGGATTCAGGATGTGACTAGTGACATACCGTATATCTGGAAGAGTGGCGACCCGCCGTGCTGTAGGAGTGAGATTCTCACGGCCGGCTTAGAGGTGTTCGCTAGGCGAAGTTAGCTCGCTGTTGACAGCCTCAGTAAGTCATTTATGAATACTTACAATGGAGATGTTATCAGGAACGTTCCTTACGTGGTCTGTACTCGTTAACATCTGTACCATCAATGCCGCCTCGAGCTCTAGCCGTGGTGGCTTTTATAGCTCGCGAATAGTGGTGGGAGTGGTAGCGCGGTGCTGTGATTCGCGGATAGCTTCTAGGCGCGGGGGTGGCGCGACGCGGTCCGTCTCGGCGCGACGACGGGGATACGGCGGTTCGTTCCGAGAAATGAACGACGGTTGATCTCGGTTTGGTTATAACCGGATTGATCCGGTTTACGTTCTGTATAGTAACAGGCCTGTACGGTACAGGTCTGTTACAATAGAATTTCATAAAATATTGAGGTTATTGTAAACTCATCTTTTTTCGCAATGATGCTCTAATTTCATTGCTTATAAAATGTATCATAATTAAACTACAATTATCCTAATAACGTAGCATGTAGTACATATTAAGTTTTAATTACCAGGATTTTCTTCTTCGACGTTAAGCACCCTTTACTGCTTCTCGTAATTTACATATATGTACATTAGGCTGGACTTTATTTTTCGACCATGAAATTTTTTGGTCCCGTAAACCAGAATTGTAACAAATGTTGAGAAAATGATCTGGAAAAATGTTGGGGCCGATTGGATCATGGGAAAATGAGGCGAAGCAAATTTGAAAATTTTGAATTTTTTAAATCTTGACATAAATAGACGTTATGATATATCGTTGAATTTGTCTTTTTTCTCTTTAAGAATCCATATATAGCATAAACAGTTGTTGATAGAAAAACATCCGTGACCTTGAAAACTTGAAATAATGACTTTGAAAAAATTTTTTTTCTCTGATACTATATCCACCTCCTTATATACTATAACTTTTGTTTGAAGAGATTTTTCATACATACATAACTGACAGAGATATTAAGGGGCGTAATTTGCATTATTCGGAAGCATACAACTGCGCATATGTATAGCTATTTTCATAGCTACATGCTGCCGAATAATGCAAATTCGCCTCGTAAACGAAAAAATAGGACTTTTGAGGCAGATAGCGCCCTAGATCGATGCTTTATCTAGCGTTTTTGACTAGTGAAAAACCCCGTGTTTGTATTATCGAGAAATGAGTAAATGAATATTTTGCAATCCTGGAAGTCTCTCTACTCCCTTATAAATAAATTCATTAATATGCTCCAATCTACAAAAGAAAAACAGTTATAATATCGGAAAAAGAAGTTATTATGAATAATAAGTAGTCTGACTGAAACATAGACTGAAGGTGGTCAATGATACCGCTGAACGGGGCGTTAAACTAATGGAGGATCATAATAAAATTTTATATAGAAACAAAGAGGAGAAATAATATATACTATACAAACTGTGATGGAATATCGACAGCAGTATCCTGACGCCACAAAACAGATTTGTCAAAGGATTTTTAAATATTTTTTAATATAGAGAGAAACACCTGATCAATCCCTACATGCGATTAATTGCATTTTTAAGAGGTATTGAAGACAGCTTATTAACTGAGAGTTATTAAATTTTTCATTTTCCTCAGAGTCAGTAAGTTCTTTATTTTTCTCGGAGTCATTAAGTTTTCCATTTTTCTTGGAGTTATTCAATTTTTCATTTTCCTCAGTGTCATTAAGTTCTTTATTTTTCTCGGAGTCATTAAGTTTTCCATTTTTCTTGGAGTCATTGAATTATTGCCATACATTACCATATTGTAACCTTCTAGGTGTATATAACTTCCGTAAAGATATTTTAATAATATTATCGATACATATCTAAGTTCTCTCGGATAAAATTCGTTAAAAAGCGAGAAATATTGTCTTTTAAGTTTTTCACATGAAACCTGCATTATTCAAGCTTTAATACATATAGAGAGCAGGCACGTGTTTGGCGAATATACCTAATGTAGTTCTAAAAAAACCAAGTATATTAAAAATCACGTTATAAGTTAAGAAAGAAAACCATTATTACAATTATCTATGTCATAAGAACGCAGAGTATTTGAATCTTGGATAACGCAATAACTCGTCCGCCCGAACTTGTTCGATTCTTTTCGTACCCACCCGACGAATTCGAAGTCGAATCGACGGGCCGCCGGACTTTCTGTGACCCGACCCGACCCGAACCCGAACATCGAGCGGCCCGCACATCCCTAAATTATTTATAATTATAAATATATTATATTAAATGACCTATTATAATAACCTATATTAGGTAATTATGATCACACTTTAAATAAGTAAATATGGCTCAAATTGTGCCGTATTTAGGCTCATTTTAATTAGAAGAATCTCACAAATACGTTGGTAATTCCGTAAAAAAAGATTGAAAAATAAAAAACTTTCCTATGTGCATTGATGTAATCGGTACGCAGCCTTTTGAACTGTGTCGGCTGCCTCGTACCTCAGTCCCTCTTTGTCGTTTACGCGCTGTCGTAAAAAAAGTTCTGGTACATATGTTGATAGTCTAAAAATATGATCAATGCTATTTTTCAATTTCTCTAAAAAACCTGCATTTGTCGAATTTTTGCGTTTTTTTCACTTTGTGTGTAATTAACATTTTGAACCAAAAAATCGGGAAAAAATCTCAAATATCAATTTCAATTAAATGCAATTATATGATTAAATTAATGCAAGTAAATGGGGAAAATTTACCAAAAATTGAATGGCACAACGGCTGTTTAAATAATTCGAAGGACTACCACGTCCGGCTAGGCCCTTCATTCCAAATTGTAATATTCCAATATCATTTTCAATATTTCAAGTACTATTTAAAACTATTAATGAGTTTTAACAACAAAATATTTTAAATAGAAAACTAAATTTTGACAAATAAGATAAGATTATAGCAAGCTTGCTATAAATGTCGAAAACTCGAGTCTGGCCAGAGACATTCAATTTTCAGGAAACACTATTCTATGATGACGAACGGAGAAAAGGGAAGTGAAGCTCGAGGGCTTCGGTCGCCGTGGAATGGAGTGAAACATTGTAACATGATACGGGTCGGGTCGGGTATATCGGTGTGAGACTACTAATCAAACAACAAAGCTTAATTATTTATCATTACTTTTTTATAGGATTTTCCTTAACATATTTGGTGAATTTTGTTTCTTTTTATGAAAATGATACCAAAATTATATAATTCCGATGATATTTGCTTATGCAATGAGCGACGCAAGTTTCGGACACAATGAAGGACAGCGTCGGGAAAAAAAGAGACGCGGGAAGTCCTTATTCTTTTAAGATTTCCACTTCGACTTCGTCTGCTAGCTCTTCGCCTCGTCGCACAATGTACTCATAAATGAATCATGTTTCAGGAAGTGGTTCAGTTCAGAATGAAATAAAATAATGTTACACGCACTTTTTAAATAGCGTCATATATGGTGCAAGAAATATTCGTATAGAGTCAAATAGGATTATTTTTTTAGATATCTTCGTACGAAATACTGCCTCTAAATAACATTGTATGGATAGGAGCCGTCGAAAATTAGTTTAATTAGTTAATACTTTTATCTTGTTACTACCTCTACTTTAATAATTGCAGTCAATAATGCTGTCGAGCATTACAAGTATGGGATAAATAAGTAAAAAAATTAATTTTCTGTTTCCTACTGAGGATCTTAATAAGAACGATTGAATTTTGTCATTACACAACATAACAAAATATTTTTTAAGAATCATTATTTTATATATAACGCAATAATGTTCAAATTACTTTTAAATTCCAATACATTTGTAGAATATTACGTAGTAATTACTTCCATTTTTCCTACATCTATAAACTATCGATTATATTGTAAACAATTATTACAATGGTGATAATAAGGAAAATAAGAATGCAATAAGAGAATTATATATAGTATTATAAGGCAATTACAGAATAGGTAATGTCAGCATTCTACTATATCATTCTTCTTCAACTTGACGAATATCTCGTCGATTGTGGAACTTTTAGCGCTGTGGTATATCAGATCACTGTAACTTTCACGTTATCCCCGCGCCCGTTGCGCCCGGTTACCGGGCTCGCTGAATAGCACAGGCACCGACGAGATACTATTAAAGACTACCAGCCTTATGGCACCGACGAGATACTATTAAAGACTGCCAGCCCCTGTGTTATTCCGCGGGACCGGTAAGTGGGCGCGAGTGGGCGCGGGGATAACGGGAAAGTTACAGTGATCTGATATACCACAGCGGTAAAAGTTCCACAATCGACGCGATATTCGTCAAGTTGAAGAAGAATGATATAGTAGAATGCTGACATTACCTATTCTGTAATTGCCTTATAATACTATATATAATTCTCTTATTGCATTCTTATTTTCCTTATTATCACCATTGTAATAATTGTTTACAATATAATCGATAGTTTATAGATGTAGGAAAAATGGAAGTAATTACTACGTAATATTCTACAAATGTATTGGAATTTAAAAGTAATTTGAACATTATTGCGTTATATATAAAATAATGATTCTTAAAAAATATTTTGTTATGTTGTGTAATGACAAAATTCAATCGTTCTTATTAAGATCCTTAGTAGGAAACAGAAAATTAATTTTTTTACTTATTTATCCCATACTTGTAATGCTCGACAGCATTATTGACTGCAATTATTAAAGTAGAGGTAGTAACAAGATAAAAGTATTAACTAATTAAACTAATTTTCGACGGCTCCTATCCATACAATGTTCTTTAGAGGCAGTATTTCGTACGATGATATCTAAAAAAATAATTCTATTTGACTCTATACGAATAATTCTTGCACCATATATGACGCTATTTAAAAAGTGCGTGTAACATTATTTTATTTCATTCTGAACTGAACCACTTCCTGAAACATGATTCATTTATGAGTACATTGTGCGACGAGACGAAGAGCTAGCAGACGAAGTCGAAGTCGAAATCTTAAAAGAATAAGGACTCTCCGCGTCTCTTTTTTTCCCGACGCTGTCCTTCTTTGTGTCCGAAACTTGCGTCGCTCATTGCATAAGCAAATATCATCGGAATTATATAATTTTGGTATCATTATCATAAAAAGAAACAAAATTCACCAAATATGTTAAGTAAAATCCTATAAAAAAATAATGATAAATAATTAAGCTTTGTTGTTTGATTAGTAGTCTCACACCGATATACCCGACCCGACCCGTATCATGTTACAATGTTTCACTCCACTCCACGGCGACCGAAGCCCCCGAGCTTCACTTCCCTTTTCTCCGTTCGTCATCATAGAATAGTGTTTCCTGAAAATTGAATGTCTCTGGCCAGACTCGAGTTTTCGACATTTATAGCAAGCTTGCTATAATCTTATCTTATATGTCAAAATTTAGTTTTCTATTTAAAATATTTTGTTGTTAAAACTCATTAATAGTTTTAAATAGTACTTGAATATATTTAAAATGATATTGGAATATTGGAATATTACAATTTGGAATGAAGGGCCTAGCCGGACGAGATAGTCCTTCGAATTATT
The DNA here is from genome assembly GCF_051020765.1 of Lasioglossum baleicum. Lineage (NCBI taxonomy): Eukaryota > Metazoa > Arthropoda > Insecta > Hymenoptera > Halictidae > Lasioglossum > Lasioglossum baleicum. The sequence continues at coordinate 2,968,204 of NC_134929.1, read as the reverse complement.
TAAACAGCCGTTGTGCCATTTAATTTTCGGTCCATTTTCCCCATTTACTTGCATTAATTTAATCATATAATTGCATTTAATTGAAATTGATATTTGAGATTTTTTCCCGATTTTTTGGTTCAAAATGTTAATTACACAAAGTGAAAAACACGCAAAAATTCGACAAATGCAGGTTTTTTAGAGAAATTGAAAAATAGCATTGATCATATTTTTAGACTATCAACATATGTACCAGAACTTTTTTTACGACAGCTCGTAAACGACAAAGAGGGACTGAGGAACGAGGCAGCCGACACAGTTCAAAAGGCTGCGTACCGATTACATCAATGCACATAGGAAAGTTTTTTATTTTTCAATCTTTTTTACGGAATTACCAACGTATTTGTGAGATCCTTCTAATTAAAATGAGCCTAAATACGGCATAATTTGAGCCATATTTACTTATTTAAAGTGTGATAATAATTACCTAATATAGGTTATTATAATATAGGTCATTTAATATAATATATTTATAATTATAAATAATTTAGGGATGTGCGGGCCGCTCGATGTTCGGGTTCGAGTCGGGTCGGGTCGCAGAAAGTCCGGCGGCGGCCCTTCGATTCGACTTCGAATTCGTCGGGCGGGTACGAAAAGAATCGAACAAGTTCGGGCGGACGAGTTATTGCGTTATCCGAGATTCAAATACTCTGCGTTCTTATGACATACATAATGGTAATAATGGTTTTCTTTCTTTACTTATAACGTGATTTTTAATATACTTGGTTTTTTTATAACTACATTAGGTATATTCGCCAAACGCGTGCCTGCTCTTTATTTGTATTAAAGCTTGAATAATGCACTTTTCATGTGAAAAACTTAAAAGACAATATTTCTAGCTTTTTAACGAATTTTCTCCGAATGAACTTAGATATGTATCGATAATATCATTAAAATGTCTTTACGGAAGTTATACAATACACCTAGAAGATTACAATATGGTAAAGTATGGCAATAATTAAAAACGAAATATAAATATAAACATTATACGTATTATATTTCGTGTTTAATTACTAAGTAATTACACAACAAAATTTTTTTCGATTTCTTTAAAATTAAAAAAAAAAAATTTTTTTTAAATTTTTTTTTGTACCTTACGATGATGTTTCCGCTTACAATAATCGAAAATTATCCCAATGCAAGAGTGAGTTAATCATCTCTACTCGCGAGAATACATTTTCAAAGAATATCGATGAAAGTACAAAAAAAAATTTATATTACAATCTTTAAAAAAACAATCAGTTCAAAACGAATTATTAACTGAGATTAAATTGAAAATTAATATAAACTATATGATAATTATTAATAACATTGATGTTGAAAACGGATTGATTAATGGAGCACACATGCGGAATATTAAAATTTATTACTTTTCAAGAAAATACTAAAATTCCGTCTATATTGTGGTTAGATTTTCAATTGGCCAGAGTAGGAGTGAAAGTAAGAACTCGTTATCGTGATTATATGAAAAATGCACAAATATTGATCAAAATTTTACACCAATAATTAAAATATCGAATCAAGTAAATATGTCGAGTGAGGAAAAATATCAAATCACACGTAGTCAATTTCCAGTGGTTCCTGCTGAAGCGATTACGATTCATAAAAGTCAGGGACAAACATACGAGAAAGTATGTTTGGATTTTAAAAAATCAGAAAGGCGAACTTTACAAATATTGTATGTAGCACTGAGCAGAGTTTCAAAATTGAGCGCAGTTTATATATTTTGGGACAATTTAAATTAACAGTATCGAAGAAAACCAAGATCACTACTGCAAACCCGGATAATGAGGAGTTGTATCGTTTGCGAAAAACTAATTAAGACAATTTATTTTGCAACATTAGTATGCTATAACAAGGAACCAAGCGAGCAACGAGCATACAATGTTGGTTTAATGTGACGCCATATAGCAAACATTTTGATAAGTAGAAAACTATTGAATTTCCCTCAAAACGTATAATCTTCTTAAAACGTACACTTAATAATGATAATAATATACTGCAACTAACGAATCGGGAAGTTCTTTGTGTGGCTCGTGGAGAGTCACACACCAAATAAAAAAAAACATTAATAGCTATAGGTACTACTAGCCATGCGTACCACTAACCCTTTCGCAAGAGCAGTCCTATCCGCGAGCGAGCAAAGCGAGCGAGCAAAAACAACCCTACTCGCGAGCGAGCGAAGCGAGCGAGCAACAATAACCCTCTAGTTTTTTATTTTATATGATTTTATTTTAAGTTAATTTCTATTTTATTTTATATTGTATACTATATATTATCTTTTAAGAATTTGTGTAAGATTAATGATAGTTAAGTAGGTTACTTAACAGTTAATAAAAACATCACCCACTGAAAAGTTATCATAACTTATTACATACCACGTTGTAAATATTTTCTTATAATTTTTTCACGTGAAACGTGCATTATTTCAAATTTTAATACAAATAACGATCATGCACATGTCTGCCGAATATACCTAATGTACTTATATAAAAATCACATTATGGACAAGTTATGAAAGAAATACGTACCATTATTATTATTATCTATTTCATAAGAACGCACAGTTGATTCTCGGGTATCGCGATAACTCGTTCGCGCGATCTTGTTCTATTGTTTTAGAAGCCGCCCGACAAAGGTGAGTCATGAGTACACTGCGGATCTTTATGCAAAATAAAAAATGTTTGCATTGATTGCACGGCACATGAGCCAAATATAAATTGTATTCTTCTTTTAATTATCCTATTAAGCTGAAACTAATACGTTGATGTCCTTAAATATTTTTAACATGTCCACTGCTTTAAATTGAACGTGTACATTTTTGTCATACATGCATAAAATCCGCAGTCTAGTCATAAGCTTCCCGATGTGTCTGATGTATCGTGTACCCGACTCGAGCCCGATAGGCGAAAAACCAAAACAAGGTAATAAAAGTAGTGGTTTTTTCCCCCTCCCCAAGTTAGCACAGGGTCCTTGAGGTCGAAAACTGAGATTCGACACCCCAGAGTACCCCTAAATGACGTGTCAAAATTTCATTAAGTTCGGAATACTTTCCAGGTAGACGCCTTTTTTCGACCTGCCGACTGGACTATATGAAAAAACTTGACGACACTGAGGAAAATGAAAAATTGAATAACTCCAAGAAAAATGGAAAACTTAATGACTCCGAGAAAAATAAAGAACTTACTGACTCTGAGGAAAATGAAAACTTTAATAACTCTCAGTTAATAAGCTGTCTTCAATGCCTCTTAAAAATGCAATTAATCGCATGTAGGGATTGATCAGGTGTTTCTCTCTCTATATTAAAAAATATTTAAAAATCCTTTGACAAATCTGTTTTGTGGCGTCAGGATACTGCTGTCGATATTCCATCACAGTTTGTATAGTATATATTATTTCTCCACTTTGTTTCTATATAAAATTTTAATATGATCCTCCATTAGTTTAACGCCCCGTTCAGCGGTATCATTGACCACCTTCAGTCTATGTTTCAGTCAGTCTACTTATTATTCATAATAACTTCTTTTTCCGATATTTTAACTGTTTTTCTTTTGTAGATTGGAGCGTATTAATGAATTTAGTCAAGGTAGTAGAGAGACTTCCAGGATTGCAAGATATTCATTTACTCATTTCTCGATAATACAAACACGGGGTTTTTCACTAGTCAAAAACGCTAGATAAAACATCGATCTAGGGCGCTATCTGCCTCAAAAGTCCTATTTTTTCGATTACGAGGCGTAATTTTCATTATTCGGCAGCATGTAGCTATGAAAATAGCTACCGAATAGTGCAAATTACGCCCCTTAATATCTCTGTCAGTTATGTATATATAAAAAAACTCTTCAAACAAAAGTTGTAGTATATAAGGAGGTGGATATAGTGGATATAGTATCAGAGAAAAAATTTTTTTTCAAAGTAATTATTTCAAGTTTTCAAAGTCACGGATGTTTTTTCTATCAACAACTGTTTATGCTACATACGGATTCTTAAAGAGAAAAAAGACAAATTCAACGATATATCATAACGTCTATTTATGTAAAGATTTAAAAAATTCAAAATTTTCAAATTTGCTGCGCCTCATTTTCCCATGATCCAATCGGCCCCAAAATTTTTCCAGATCATTTTCTCAACATTTGTTACAATTCTGGTTTACGGGACAAAAAAATTTCATGGTCGAAAAATAAGGTCCACCCTAATGTCCATATACGTAAATTACGAGAAGCAGTAAAGGGTGCTTAACGTCGAAGAAGAAAATCCTGGTAATTAAAACTTAATATGTACTACATTCTACGTTATTAGAATAATTGTAGTTTAATTATGATACATTTTATATCAACATTTTTTATTTACACTTAGAAACGCACTGTCTCGGAAGGAAATGGACATTCGAGAGAAGCAATAAAATTAGAGCATCATCGCGAAAAAAGATGAGTTTGCAATAACCTCAATATTTTATGAAATTCTATTATAATTATAGTTATGACTGTGTTTTTTTATTTTAGGAAGACAGAACATCAAATAAACTTGTGTATGCTAGTATAAAATCAATTTATATATATTCTACAATTTATTTTATTATTTGTTTGACAACTAATAAATCTACAAATTGTTTCATAAACTAAAAAATACTTCCTGCATTTTCGTATTCTCCAATCAGTCCAAATAAATACCATCAAACTGTTCTCGATCATATACCAATTTTTATTAATGCAATTATGACAGTAACAAAACGTTTCTATTTAAAATGAATACATATTTTGAACATAGTTTTAACATTTTTAATTTTTTGGAAGGTTAAAAAATGTAATTAAAAAAGTAATGAAAAAAAAAATAAAAAAAAAATCCTCGCTGCACGGGGACCCGAAGTCTAGCTCCAGATTGCGATTCATACGCTCGACGGCTCGACAGTCGAATTTCAGTTTCGTTTCCGTAAGCCGTAAAGCATGACAACATGGCAAGTTCTAAAAATAGATTGTGGCTGGCACAAGCGCACAAGCAGCGCACACGGATATAGTAAAGGTACGCTGGTGAGTGTAGCGCGCGGGCGCGTTGCTAACACGATACCAATACAGTGTCTTCTGCACCGACGAAATGCCGTCGTTGGCCTCCTGTTTCTCACTCCAGTCAGAATATATCCTAGAGGGCGTAAGAGAACACCGAAAAATTCGAGTCCCGCCAACTCCCGTAAGGCTGGCAGTCTTTAACAGTATCTCGTCGGTGCTTATGGCACCGACGAGATACTGTTAAAGACTGCCAGCCTTATGGGAGTTGGCGGGACTCGAATTTTTCGGTATTTCTTACGCCCTCTAGGATATATTTTAGCTCCATCCAGAGAAACAGAAGGCCAACGACGGCATTTTGTCGGTAAAGAAGACCACTGAGGAGATTCTCGTCGCGATGCATCGGTGTGAATGCGAATTATTACGAAACCATATCGATTATTATTGAATGTTACATTCTCTGCCATATTTCAGACGATGTTTTGGCACTATTTTAACACTATTTAGAACTTTTAGCGATGTGGTATATCAGATCACTGTACCTTTCACGTTATCCCCGCGCCCACTCGCGCCCACTTACTGGTCCCGCGGAATAACACAGGGGCTGGCAGTCTTTAATAGTATCTCGTCGGTGCTTATGGGAGTTGGCGGGACTCGAATTTTTCGGTATTTCTTACGCCCTCTATGATATATTCTGGCTCCATCCAGAGAAACAGAAGGCCAACGACAGCATTTTGTCGGTAAAGAAGACCACTGAGGAGATTCTCGCCGCGATGTATCGGTGAGAATGCGAATTATCACGAAACCATATCGATTATTATTAAATGTTACATTCTCCGCCATATTTCAGACGATGTTTTGGCACTATTTTGGCACTATTTAGAACTTTTAGCGATGTGGTATATCAGATCACTGTAACTTTCACGTTATCCCCGCGCCCACTCGCGCCCACTTACTGGTCCCGCGGAATAACACAGGGGCTGGCAGTCTTTAATAGTATCTCGTCGGTGGCACAGGGTCTGGCAGTCTTTAATAGTATCTCGTCGGCGTTCCTAGCACCCCATTTCCTATATCTCGTCTGTGCTAACACCCCGTTACCATTCAGTGTCAACACCTGTCAACACCTCTATACATAGAATTAGAGAGATGTATTATTCTTATCTCTAGGGGCACAATATTTATAGCCGGCTTAATAGCAAATTATGGATATAATTTAAAGAAAATTATTGCTATCACTGGCATTTTAAGGTGTCGGTACTTCAGATTCCTATGGACACCAAGTCCCATAAGGTGTCAGGCACCGACGAGATACTATTAAAGACTGCCAGCCTTATGGGAGTTGGCGGGACTCGAATTTTTCGGCATTTCTTAAGCCCTCTAGGATATATTCTGGCTCCATCCAGAGAAACAGAAGGCCAACGACAGCATTTTGTCGGTAAAGAAGACCACTGAGGAGATTCTCGTCGCGATGCATCGGTGAGAATGCGAATTATCACGAAACCATATCGATTATTATTAAATGTTACATTCTCCGCCATATTTCAGACGATGTTTTGGCACTATTTTGGCACTATTTAGAACTTTTAGCGATGTGGTATATCAGATCACTGTAACTTTCCCGTTATCCCCGCGCCCACTCGCGCCCACTTACCGGTCCCGCGAAATAACATAGGGGCACAGACGAGATATAGGAATAGACCTGACACCTTATGGGACTTGGTGTCCATAGGAATCTGAAGTACCGACACCTTAAAATGCCAGTGATAGCAATAATTTTCTTTAAATTATATCCATAATTTGCTATTACCCCCGGCTATAAATATTGTGCCCCTAGAAATAATAATAATACATCTCTCTAATTCTATGTATAGAGGTGTTGACACTGAATGGTAACGGGGTGTTAGCACAGACGAGATATAGGAAATGGGGTGCTAGTAGGGCTGCAGTCGAGCCGAGCTAAGCTCGAGCTCGACTGGTCGAGTCGAGTCGAGACTCGATTGGTCGAGCCGAGTCGAGTACTCGCACGAAGCGAGTAGCTCGCATCGATGCAAGCTACCCGCATCGAAGCGAGCTACTCGCGTCGACGTCATCGGCTCGCATCGGTGCGAGTTACTTGCATCGGTGCGAGTTACTTGCATCGATGCGAGTCCAGTCGAGCTTACCTGAGCTTACCGCGGCTCGCAGCGAGCGTGTGATTCGTATGAAATGAACGGCTTGCATGAAGGAATCGACTCGAAATAAATTCAAACGTAATACGACATTGAAGTTCTCGCAGTGCCACGTTTAAATTATTATGTTGGATGTGTCTTATCATGATTATTAATGTATATTTTTTCAGATTTTACAGACTTTGCGAACAGGTTTTAAAAAATTGGAAATTACCAAAAATTCGGAAAAATGCATATTTCCTATTGAAGTTTGGGAAATATCAGGTATATAAAAATTCAATAATGAGATATTGTTAAAACAACCGTTTTTAATTTTTTCCAGAATTTTTTATGTAGTGCATCGTACTTAAAAAAAATAAAAATAATCTTTTCCGATATTTCTTTACCTTTTGTAGGTGTATTATGTAATAGTGAACATTCTTGTATTCAGAAAAATAAAGTACAAACTTTAAAAAATGCAATGCTCTTAAAAAAATAATTTTAAAAATATTTTATTTGCCTATATTTCAATTAATATGAACAATACTTCCAGCAGATACAATTAGTGCAGACGGCGAGGTCTCCCGCTGCGAATCGAATCCCGCTTTTTTTCTTTTTTGTTAACCATATAATTGTTGTAGAGATATATTAAATATATTTTTCAAAGCACCGATCTCACCGATGCGAGAAGATAGCTTACTCGCACCGAAGCGAACGGCTTACACGAAACGAACAATGTATACAATGTATCTGATGTGTAGCCGTGAAATGAGTTTTATTTTAAAGTTTCCAGAGTACATAACTCGTTTATTTATATTAATATGTTAGTTGTGTCCCATCGTGATTATTAGTGCATATGCTTTTCAGATTTTCGAATTATGCGAACGTCTTTAAAAAATTGCATATTTTAAAACATTCGAAAAAAATGCATATTTCCTATTGAAGTATGGGAGATAACAGTTTTATAAAAATTCAGTAATGGGATATTGTCGAAATCATTTTTCTTAATGTTTTTCAGAATTTTATATATACCATATATATATAGTGCAATGTACTTAAAAAAAATAAAAATCAACTTTTTCGATATTTCTTTACCTTTTGTATGTGTATTATGTAATATTGAACATTTTTAACAAACGTAAAAATGCAATATAAATATTGCTTTGACAATATATTTGAGAAATATCACTACAACAATTATATGGTTAAGAAAGAAGAAAAAAAAGTGTTTAACGAAAAAGAAAATCATTCGGTGTGGGATTCTAATCGTATCTGCTGGAAGTATTGTTCATATATTGAAATATAGACAAATAAAATATTTTTAAAATTATTTTTTTAAGAATATTGCGTTTTTTAAAGTTTGTACTATATAATAATTTAAACGTGGCACGGCGAGAACTTCAATGTCGTATTACGCTTGAATTTATTTCGAATCAATTCCTTCATGCATGCCGTTCGTTTCGTACGAATCGCACGCTCGCCACAGTGCGCCAAACCATTGACAAAAATCGAAAAAGTCACTGCTTCATATCGATTTAAAACAATGTTCATACTATGTCAAAATAAATCAGTTTTTAAGAAAAAGATTTAAAAAATTCAGTAGGAAATTAGTTACAAGCGAATCTGTACGCGAATTTTAGGAAGATCAAATAGTAGACGTTTGTTGTTCAATTAACACAGATCTACAAAGCGTATTTGTTAAATTTTCAATATAGGTCCACATGAAGAAGTTGTATAATGCAACTTTTAGTATTTCTTCCACAATTCCGATCAGTTGCTATTTATGAAAAAAATTTAATTTAAAACGAAGTTTCAGTTTCGGAAGAACTGAACTGCGAATTCATATATCTACTGAAAACCACCAATAAAACAAAATTTTGTTTATAAATATCGTTTTTTAATGTTTAAATAAATACTATATTTATAATAATATCATATTGTGATTGCTCTCAATATAAATAAAAAACCACTTTGTTTCATGTCTCTATCATAAACAGAACAAAAGTTATTGAATTTTGTCCAAGAAACAGGCATTCCGGCGCACTGTGGATCGGTGCGAGCTGAGCTAAGCTCGACTGGATTGATCGAGCCGGTCGAGTACTCGCATCGATGCAAGTAACTCGCACCGATGCGAGCCGATGACGTCGGCGCGAGTAGCTCGCTTCGATGCGGGTAGCTTGCATCGATGCGAGCTACTCGCATCGTGCGAGCCGCTCGCTTCGTGCGAGTACTCGACTCGACTCGACCAATCGAGTCGAGCTTAGCTCGGCTCGCATTTTGCGAGTACTCGAACAGCCCTAGGTGCTAGGAACCCAATACCGACGGACACCAAAATGCATTGGGTGTCAGGTCTATTCCTATATCTCGTCCGTGATAGGGGCTGGCAGTCTTTAATAGTATCTCGTCGGTGTGTCAGGTCTATTCCTATATCTCGTCTGTGATAGTATCTCGTCGGTGCTGCCAGCCCCTGTGCTATTCAGCGAGCCCGGTAACCGGGCGCAACGGGCTCGGGCACCGACGAGATACTATTAAAGACTGCCAGCCCCTGTGCTATTCAGCGAGCCCGGTAACCGGGCGCAACGGGCGCGGGGATAACGTGAAAGTTACAGTGATCTGATATACCACAGCGCTAAAAGTTCCACCAGAACAAGATGTCGGTGATACAGTTGGTGGTGTTCCGCGCACTCTGCCTAAATAGAATATTTGTTCGTGAACCATGTAAGACTGCGTCAGAGTGGCGTAGGTAAATAGATTTAGTACCGCAGGTAATAAATAAATGTAGAATGCTGACATTACCCATTCTGTAATTGTATGGAAAAAAATTACTTTTTATTGTATAATTTCATTACACTCTTATTACTCTTTCTTATATCCCTTATTGTTTACCATTGTAATTATTGTTTTATAATGGACAGTGTATAGATATAGGAAAAATTAAAGTAATTATTACGTAATATTTTTTTTCTAAAAAAGTATTGGAATTTAAAATTAATTTGAAAAAGAATTATGTAATAATCGTCATTTATTATAATAGTTATTTATTGTTATTTATAATTCACACAAACAATCTTGAATAAATATATTTTAATAATTTGTTTCTATATTCATTATTTAAATTATTATTCCAATACTAATGTATTGTTAAAAGGTAAACCCTATGTTATGGGGAGGCATCTCGGATGACTATGGCACTATCCGGCGCTCTTAGTTTCCGAGATAATTGCACAAAACTATTGCTAGTAAAATGAATTTTCCGTATTCGTGCACGCGCGCGCGCTCCGTGGCAATGTAAGCCTGCTCCGGCGCGGCGTCAGTTTACTGTTTTTGTAAACACGTTGTGGAGATCAAAATGAAAACAGGGTCTCACTCTGGTTATACATATACATATATGCATAAGATGAGCTTTCAATTTTGAGAGATTACTCCTGGATTTTCGTCTGCATGATCGGTTGACCAATTTTTTCCATTACTAGTTCAAATTCTGGATAACAGCTACAATGCAATGATTATGCGAACAGAGTAAGTTGTTGTTAGGTGGTGACGAAAATCCAGGAGTAGGCTCTCAAAATTGAAAGCTCACCTTATACAAGGTATCCCACGCAACTGGAACAGGCTGTACCTCCTAAACAGTTGGGAATAAATTAGATGTTAAAAGTAAAAGTCGAATGGTATCAGACGGTGCATAATATGCAACTAATTGTATGCACTGTTGTGCACCGGTGCATCCGAAAAATTCCATAGTAATATTGATAATAATTTATTTAAACAATTATTTTTTGACAATAAATTATTATTGAAATAATAATTCAAATAGGAATATAGAAACAAATTATAAAAAATTATTTATTTAAAAATTGTTTACATTATAAATAACAATAAATAACTACTTAAATAATAAATGTATAAAGTCGAACACAATACGGAATTCAAAATGACAGAACCGAAACCGGAACCGTAACCGATATAAGCCAGAACCGATATTCTCGTAACAGTTATAACATCATCTCGGTTTTCATAACAGTTTTCAATCCCTGCTTTCAATGCGTGTTGTTTTCTTCTGCGTCAACCTATTTTGATGAAATTTTCAGTACGTGTATCATTAACGTAGCTTCGTAGATGTACACATTTTAAATTTTCATTGCGGATTAAAATAAAAATTTTTTTTTAATTTTTTCTTTCATTTTTTCATGTAATTCCCACTAATTTTAATTTTTATAAAATCTGTTTTACACGTCATTTATAAAATCAATGTCTACTTTTAAAAAGGGTATCCGGACTGTACGCAGACTGTCTGCGGATAATTGTCGGTCAATTTGGGCAAGAGACTTTAAAAATAATAGTAATAATAATATATATAATAATATATATATAGTAATTGTACATAAAAGGTAACATCTTGCCGATTTTGATAAAATTTAAATATGTTGTAAAACTCAACATTTCGAACAACTTTTTAATTTCAGATATTCGCGAAAAACTGTATAACTACTACTACGTACATTGAATTTTACTTACACGTGCACGTCTTTAGCGCGCGTATGCATCAAGCTTGGCAAGGGTCAACTGTTTCTACAGATACATCACGACGATTAGCAAACGATCTATAGTATACCGCGTGAACTTTTTACTACAAATGATAATGAAAGTTTGATTTTTTTAAACCAGACCTAGTCAGTTGGTTTATGTTTGGGTTAGATTTTGGATTAGGTTGTGGATTAGGTTTGGGTTAAATTTCAAAGTCTCGGATTTATTTATAGGTTGGTTTTCGGCAACGCTTGCGCAAAATGATAGCTTTTTTTTAAATGACCCATAACGATATAAAAAATAACTGAAAACTAACTAAAACTTGAGCCAAAAAGGCGGTAACTATCAGATATTACGCCATTATTATTATTCGCAGCACAAAATGTTTAGATAGAGATTAAATGGTTTCAAGAGATGCACGTAGTGGTGTTATGAGCTTTTTTGTAGGTGGACGCGTCAAGGATTTAGGAAGGTCAACTTTGATTTTTTAAATGGAACCACATGTTTTTATGCACCAATCGATGCAGCTTTTCATTATCTATAAAAAAGTATTAACGTATATGTATATGTCGAAAAATCGTTAGTTTAAAAATTATTTTAATTTAAATATTGCTAAGAAACCCTCACTTTTTCTTGCTAATGATAACTTCATTTTTTAATATCTATTTACAAAAAGGGTTTAATGCAACATCTATTTACATCTCCACCTTCAAGATCTCGGTCGATATTTTAAAACAATTGTATATGATACGTTCCTTCATATCGAGAAAAGTGATCTAAGCTACTGCATATGTTGTATTCTTTATCCGAGGTTTTCTTTGCAATATTTACATTAATATATCTATTAAATTTTAACATTTTTTACTAAACTAATCTTTTTATAGAATCTAATCTTTTTCAAAAATCAAAGTTGACCTTCATCTTCATATGTCCTTGACGCGATCACCTACAAAAAGAAAGAATAACACCATTCTGTGCATCTCTTGAAACCATTCAATCACCATGTGCCATGTACATATTTCTCGCTGCGAATAATATAATGGTAATATCTGGTGAACCACCCTGTATAGGAAAAAATTTTACAAAATCTTCATTCTGATAACATTAAAATAAGCATTATACATATAGATAGGAGCCGTTATTTTATTTGAAGGATTCAAATAACTTCGAGGTTGGCGCGATTTTTTCACAAAAACCATACATTGTTGATTCCTTCATAGCATCTCACCACCGAAACAAAATCATCGTCGCGCGCGCATCGCATCACGAGAAGCGTTCGTTCAGTTTGCGATACCGTGCGATCGAATGCTCACGCGTGTAAAACATTTCCCGCGTGTGCTTTTGTAGTGCAGTGAAATTGTGAAGTGTGAGAATATTAGGATATAAATATACAATTTTGGATTTACAATTGTGCAAAACCATCAACAAAATGGTGAGTTTAGAAACTCGTAGTAGTCATTGTATTTATAAAAATTGTGGAATTAGAAGTAGGGACAACATATTAAATGTCCGATTTCATCGTCTGCCTGTTGCTGATAGAGATCGGTTAATCACATGGTTAGTAAATAGTGGTTGCGATGATCTAATAGAAGAATCAGACGCAGAATTGCGGAAATTTTCAATATGCAGCAGACATTTTTCAGCAAATGTAATATGTCCAAGTGGCAGATTGAAAAGAAATGCGGAACCACTTCTTTACGATATTGATTCTGATGATGAGGATGAAGATTTTGACAGTGATACTGACAAATATTACCGCGATAAAATACATGTTTTGGAAATAAAACTAATGCGAAAAAATTCTGCTATAAAAAAATTAAAAGATAAAAATATGAAACAAATAATAGAAAATCGAAAGAAGAAAGACATTATTTTACGTTTGCGACGAAAATTAAAAATATTGACAGAAGGTTATTTGTGTGATGAAACACTTTTAAAGGCTATACAACGTCGAGTCCAAGGATTTTTATTGACATTTATCACGATGCAATTATTTCACAACAAGCAATCTTCTTATACTGAAAAAGAGCAGCAACTAGCAAAAAATATGCATTATACTTCGCCCAGTTTGTACGCAAAAATGCGTAAAGAATTTAATTTTGTATTACCTGGGAGAAGTATAATCAGCAAATGGTTTGGCACTGTAAATCTATGGCCAGGAATTTGCAATGATTTGTTTTTACAACTTAAATCAAAAGTTGATTGTATGGACATTAACGAACGCAACTGTGTTTTATTACTAGATGAAATGCGGATAAAGAAATGTTTTGATTTCCATGAACCTCGACAGAAAGTTGAAGGTTTTGAAGATTTAGGATCACTAGGATGTACTAAAAAAGTAGCGACTAATGCATTAGTTTTTATGGTCAGAGGCTTGTTACATAATTGGAAACAACCTGTTGCATACTTCTTGACCAGTAATGCAGTCAAAAATATTGATTTAGCATCCTTGTTAGATGAAGTTATAGAAGCAATTTTGAGCACGGGATTAAAAGTACGTGCTGTTGTTTGTGATCAAGATGCTAATAATCGAAGTACCATTAAAAATAGAATTTCTGTTGACCGTCCATATTTCATACATGGAAATAAAAAAATATACACAATTTTTGATATACCGCATATTTATAAGTCTATAAGAAATCAACTTTTGAAATATGATATTATGTTTGATGATAA